>NW_021163201.1:0-156585 GCF_004324835.1 Dendronephthya gigantea | reverse complement strand
TCCACTGGACATGAACATCTGTAACCCCCCATAGTGTTTTCACATTTCCATTTACAGCCAGTATTTACTCTCTAGGTTGTTTGCATTCGTCGATATCTGCAAAAAAGATTCGGGGGGAATTAATTCCCTTAATTAAACTGTTTAAGAGGAATAAAGAACAAATTACTCTTCCATGAAAAGATGCTGTGCCTATATGATTTCACTCCGTTTTTGCTTGCTTTGAACAATGAATTGAGAAACAATTGTAATTTATGTTTTTAGCACGTTGGTACGCTAAAATGAATATAAACTTGTTCAAAGTGACTCGAGACTAAGTCGAGATTCGAGTCAAGTTTTTCGCGAAACATTATATAATGCATGTAATTACTCACCTACACATGACACTTTATCTCTTTGTATCTGTATCCTATTTCACATTCGCAACGGTAAGAACCTTGACTATTTACACATCTTTGTTCACAGCCTGAAATTCCTTCTCTGCACTCATTCACATCTGTTTAAAATATTTGGAAATAATGCTATAATAAGCATTGTAAACCTGACGACTTCCATATTTGCAGCCAAACTAGTTATTATACTGACCAAAACAATTTGTATTATCCGCGAGTTTATATCCACTTCTGCATTCACACCTAAATGAACCATCTGTTTACGCAGTTGTGTTGACAATACTGGCTTGCTTCTGAACACTCATCTTTATCTAGATAGGAAAGCTTTCTCAGCCAAATGAGAACTCTGAATTTAGGGCCTTGCCCTTGCACGGAAAAGAAAAATAAGAGATTCAACAAGCGCCTTAGGTGGCTTTTCGAAATTTCTTCTGGCGTGTTTCACATGCATTATTTTTTACTGACTTTACTGCATGTTTGCACTTTATCTAACAAAGATAAGGCGAAGGATAGAACGATTGGCAATATGCACGTGGAAGCTAGTTCATCCCAAACAGCATGTTCATCGGACGATAGGAGTAAAACTGCTCGTATAAAACCCCGTTTAAGCTACACTCAATTTATCGGCACGGCACGGCTAAAATTGGTACCCGTACCAATTTCATCTGTGCTCGTCCTTTATTTTGGTAGCCTGAACACTAATAAAACTGGGCACGGGTACCAATTTTAGCCTGGCACGGCCAATAAATCGAGTGTGTGTAAACGGGGCTTTTCTGGGCTTTTCGGCGCCTGACCTATATTATTCATACATATATAGCAAATATGGCATGCATTTTTGGAACGCACCTCGACAATGGACTTCTTCTGCTCTTCTGTAATAGCCGGGATTGCAGCGGCACGAGTATGTGCCATTGACATTAACACACATTTCAGTTTTGGCTCTGCATCTGTGTCTTCCGGTAGTGCATTCATCGATGTCTTGAAATAAATGAGAAAATATTATTGCTGGTAAGTGACTGCTTAAGGTATCAAATTATCGTCTAAGTGACTGGACTAAATTATAAATATATCTTTGTTACACTTGGAATTTTTGGTGCGATTTTCTTGTTTTGGTAGATGTGAACGAGTGACTAGTTACGAATACTCTGATGTATAAGAGTTCTTATTTTGAGCAGTCGTAACTATTTCACTCGTTCACATCTATCAAAGTAATAAAATCGCACAAAAAATTGCAAATTCAATCGTGTAAACGAGCCTTTACATTCAAAACAATGGGTAAATAAAGAACTGCAAACTTCTTATACAATAATCCGAGGTTGATAAAGGACACTTCGATTTAACCGTTAAGTCTTTGCATAGTATTGATCAACATCAGATTATATTGTCTGTTTCATCATGACATCGTGTATCTGTACAATAATTGGTAGTTTGGGGTACATGCAATAATATTGGTATAGTTTGGGATACATGCAGTAATATTGATAGTTTGGGGTACATGCAGTAATATTGGTAGTTTGGCCTGTTTGGGGTACATGCAGTAATATTGATAGTTTGGAGTACATGCAGTAATATTGGTATAGTTTGGGGTACATGCAGTAATATTGGTATAGTTTGGGGTACATGCAGTAATGTTGATAGTTTGGTGTACATGCAGTAATATTGGTATAGTTTGGGATACATGCAGTAATATTGGTAGTTTGGAGTACATGCAGTAATATTGGTAGTTTGAAGTACATGCAGTAATATTGGTAGTTTGGAGTACATGCAGTAATATTGGTAGTTTGGGGACTAGTATTGTTTTAATTTTCTTGTATGATTGCATTGTATAAAAATTAGTATTGTTTTGTTGGAAAAGACAGGGGTATTGGTTTATTTCTAGATTGACTTTATTACTTAATAATAGATGTAACACGATTAATATTTTGATTGCAATGTCACTGGTATATCACGTTTCACTTCCCCCGAATGTTAACGAAACTCTAATAAAGTGTCTTTACTTTCTGTTAACATGAATTAAGAATGTGTGACCCCCCCCCTTCCTATTTCATGCTTCCGACGCCACTGTATCTGATTAAATCCCTTTAAACACCATGCACTGATTCAGGGAATATAATTAAAAGTTATTTCCCCATAACTATAACTCCCATTTGCACTTGACTGATCATCAAGATAACATCCGCACGTTTGGCCCTTCTTACACTACATCGGATTCACGTGGTCACAATATTAAAACTAGCCATGTAAGAGGGAGTTTAACCCCCAAAGTATGATAACATGGTTGCTTTAATTAACATGATCCGCCAAATGAAAAATGCTGGGGACGATATATAAAGTTAGACAACTTTGTCTGATAATTTTTGCTCTCACGTACCATGACATCGTCCATCTCGTCTTCTTTCAAAGCCATCAGGACATTTACGATAATTACATCTGTAACTACCAGGTATATTTTCACATACAGGTCTCGGAGGAGAACATATATATATATAAGACATTCGTCTTTATCTAAAATTAATATAAATCACCATTCAATCCCATGTAAAAACTTAAAATTTCTATTAGTTCTATATTCATATATTCGATTTCCACTCGAATTTCCCATGACTTTAATGTTCCGAAACAATACTAGTGGAGGAATTAAACACTTTTGGTAATATTAAAGTTATATTACCTTCACACCTTCCATTATTTCTCTCGTATCCAGGTTGACATCCCCGAATACAGCTAAAGGTTCCAGGAAGATTTCGACAATCTCTATTTGGCCCACATCGGTTACCAACCGCACACTCATCGATGTCTTTATTAATGCAATAGAAAGTACTATTGTGCTTAATAACAATATAAGTATTACGAGGTTGCCTTTTTTATACACCCTGTAAATGTGGCTTTTTGTTTCAAGACCCTGGTTACAAGATTTTTATAACATATATGCACGAACTACCTCTACAATCATTAGTGGATGGATCTCGCTCATAACCGGACGAACATCGGACTCTGCATTCGTAGCTTCCTTCTGTATTTACACACACTTGATCACTGGAGCACCGTCTGGAATCTAAACACTCATTTACATCTGTGAAGCAATGGACACAAAAAGTAGATCAGTAATAAGCAAAATGAGGTCGCTTCGCCTCGGTAGGCATTATGGTCAACAAATCTATGAGAGAGTTATGTGAAGGGGATTTTATAGGACTATAAAAACTGGCCGTTTGCCCACAATTGTTCTTAACACTCATAATTTTCCGAAATAATTTACATTTGTGCCCCTTATATATAGTTCTTGACCATTTCACCTCGTCGTCCAGGTTCCCTTAATTGTGTAAAAATGTCTTCGAATTTTTTTCTTCTTTAGTGTTTCACTATGGCAATGTGATTATAAAAAGGTTGAAAAGAACAATGCAACGCAATTCTTCCCATTTTTTTCAGGAAAAATATTTTGATCCTGACGATAATATTCTTGAAGATTACTATTTCTGGTTGGCATTGTTTTGTTTTCAAAATTTTCTTTAATGATTTTAACAATTTTTCCTGAAAATTCGCGTCTGTATAAGAACCTCTATTACCGTTTCCCACATTTGTTCACGTTAAATTTTGCTACGATTCTTCTCGCTGACCAACGCATTCGCTTAAATTGTACGATTCCTTCTCAACAGCAAAAGTCAGTTGTACTAAGTATAGTGTTTACGTACCAACACAGGCTCCACTCTGACGGCGATATCCAGGGTCACACCTCGATTTGTCTTCACAACGATACGTTCCAGGCAGATTAGTACATGTTTCATGCCTAGCACACAAACCTTCTCGGCACTCATCAATATCTTTAAAAAAGAGAAAATAAAATTAATGTACATCAAGAATTTTTAGCCATAACGGATTTAGATTTTTATACGTTTTTGATGTTCGACAAATTAGGGAAGAATTTTGAAATTTACCATAACATCTTGAGTTGCGAAGTGTATATCCACTTGGACAACGACAGCGATAACTGCCTGGAACATTTTCACATGATTGTCCACTTGGGCAGGCATTCCTTAGTGTATTACACTCGTCTATATCTAACGTCAATAAAACGTAATGGTTTCAGTAAAGATTCGTTGCATGATATTAACAGCAAGCATGTATGATTTGTAATATTGTAATATTAGGTTACGTGCATGCATACACCATGCTGATTTAACTGAGAACGTATGCATCATGCAATATAAGGACATGGAAACTTCCATGCGTCGCTGACAGGTAATGGTTAAATGCATTGAGCAGGACAAAAACGCCAGGAGCAACGCAAAAGAGCGTTGTCTAAAGTTTATAAAAAAGTCAAAAGTCAACTTTCACGTATACGCCCTAACATCAGCCCCTACGTCGCGGAAAGAAATTATCGAACAATGATACATCCTATTATGCTCTATTGCTATCCTGTTTATATGGGTCTTAGTATCACTGATAGTTCCAAATTACAGAGGTTAAAAGACAAAGCAGCCCGAATAATCGGTCCAAAAATCGTCTAGACGAAGATTGTGTTATACTAGCCGGAAAAAACGGGTTGTAATAGATGTTTTCAAATCGTTACACTCACTTGGCACGAATTTCCCCCAAGTGAAATTTCAATGTTTTAACCATGACATAAACACTCGTAGTAATAACTCACGTTTCATTGTGCCAAAAGTCAAGAGCACGGCGCTTATATAGAATATATAAGCCCCCTGGTCAAGACAGAGGCTGGAAGAAAGACGCTCTCCATTTAAGGAGCACTGTTGTTTAACTTATACTTAGTGAGGAAATAAGGAATGAAACTTCGTACAGTAATTTCAAAAGTAAAGTTATGAGTGTTACGTGAGCATTTCCTTGTAAAGTAGCCATACCGCGTAACTGTGTAAGTGTGTGTACTATAAATTTAATTATTTCTTATTTATAGATTAGATATATACAGGTTCTTCATTGATAGCAGACGGTATTCTGCCTGTAGAAGTCAACTTAGTCAACCTATTTAATTAAATATGTTATTTAATAATGGTAATAATTTTAATCAATGAACACAGTTAGCTTTGGTGACGCAAAATATACATATAGAAATATTTGTTGGTGGTTTAAAAGCAATTGTTTTGTAGCTCTGCTGCCTCTGCAGATGTGTTGTAACTTTGTATTTGGTGTGTCTGAGTCACATGCATGCATATCAGTAAATTCTGTTAATTAATTACGTATAATTTTCTTGTATGATTGCATGGCGACTTTAGTAATTATAATAACTTGTAGGTACACCACGTAAGTAACTTACGTGGTGTACCTACAAGTTATTATAATTACGTATAGTTTATCGTTCAAATTCTGGGTTACTTTTTTAAAGAATTGAAGCATTTGTTTGGGCAAACATGCAATTACAATTTTTTATTCAAATCTGATCAAAATCTGTCAAGGATATTAAACACACAAAGCCATGCAGCGCCAGCATGCAGGCTATTGGTGTACGCACTGAGGGGAAAGAATTGTTGCAAGAATTTTTAGCTATAAAGTATTTAGATTTAAATTTGTTTTTGACCTTTGTTGAACAGAAATATTTTGAAACTTACCATAACATCTTGAGTTGCGAAGTGTATATCCTCTTGGACAACGACAGCGATAACTGCCTGGAACATTTTCACATGATTGTCCACTTGGGCAGGCATTCCTTACTGTATTACACTCGTCTATATCTAACGTAAATAAAATGTGCATGGTAGTTAAATAAAGAGAGGTTGCATGATTTTAACAGCAAGTATGTACGATTTGCCATATTAGATTATACGTTCATTAGAGGGCTGATTTAGACCATTTTCGTTCCGCGATTTTTCGTACACGGAATGATCAAACTATTACGTGAATGCAACGCGAAATTCTATAACTGTAGACAGTCAGTCGCACCCTTGTTACATTTATGTAACAAACCTTGGCAATTTTTTCCATTTCCACTATACCCTCGCTTGCATGTACACTGGTATCGTCCTGGACCTGTGTTTCTACATCTTGCATGCTCACTGCAATCTTCTCGTGATGTTCCACATACCCTGATTGCTTTAAAGCAGAAAATATATAGAATATAAAAAATGGTTTATCCACAAAAATAATAGTATATGAGTTGAACCGTGAAAAGACCTTGCCAGCAAAATGGTGGATGCGAAGATTTTGATAGCTATGTAGGTATGATGCACATTTAATGCAGTATTTTAGTTAGACTGAACCCGCAAACAAACATTAATCTATATTTTAGTTGTTAGTGACAACACAAGTTTAAATGTACAAAACATGGAAAGTCAAAAAGTCAAAATGTTAATCAGTCTATTAGACTTATGATAAAATTATAAATGTTCGCGACCATAAATATGTTTCTTTCCCGACTTAGAATTAATATAATAGCATACTATGCATGCGATTGGAAAGCTGAAATATTCCTTATAAACTTGCCTCTACATCGTGAATTGACAAATTCATAACCCTTTTACATTGAGAGCATCGATAACTGCCAGGTATATTGATGCAGAATTTAGTTCTGCAAGGCCGGATCTTCCGATATTTGACACACTCATCGACATCTACATGAGCAAAATTTAAACTTCATGTACCGTCTTTTTCATGCAATGAATCGTTTTATGCATCAGTATTTCCAGTCGTGGCAGGGATGTTAGTAAAAAAGTACATTTACAGTTTTTTTCGTTATGAGCTGTTAAATCAGTAAATGTTTATTAATTAAATTTGATTAACTTCAAGAAAGCAATCAGTATAGCTCCTAACTACAGAGACCAATTAACTTTCGGGCTTATAGGCGTGCAGAAGGCTTTTGAGGAATTTTTATGTAATAATTAATACTTCATTTAACTATGACTATGTCGCATGTTTTGCGTTGCCGCGCTCTTATGTTATTGCTTTGGAATAGTTTACTATGAATTAAAAGTACCCGTCGAAAAAAACTAACTTACTTTAATAGTAATCTAATGTACATATATTAATCGATGACAGATTAGAGATGAGACATTTTATTATTAATTAAAATGGCAAAGGTTACATACACATTTCAAATACTAGTATAATTCGCGCCCAAAACCCCTTGCGACGACGAAAAATAAAAAAAACAAAAACAAAACAAATCCTAATATGTTCCAAGAGATGTCGTTTAGTTTTGTTAGAACGTATGTAACTGCTCGCTGTAGTTAATTGTTCGTAAATTTCTGTTTTATATGAATAATACTTTATACATTTGCCAACATTTTCTATCTGCTACGCGTGTACATCGAAGTATATAATAATTGCATGACTATTTGTTCTCCATAGCTCTATGAAACCTGTTTGAAATCACTCCCGACGAGCCTCTAGTGATGTCAAACAGAGTCGAAACTCGAAAGGTGCATAAAAACAACCCCTGCAAAAATCCACTGTGGTTATATTTACCTACGCATTCCCCCCCAACCCGTTCATATCCTCGACTGCAATCATTGACTTTTGTCACACATTTGTATGATCCAGCTGTATTACGACATCGTTCGTTTGATTGACAAATACCAGGTCTCTGACATTCATTTATATCTAGACAAAATGAATTTGTACATTTATGATTTGTTTAGGAGAACAAAAAAAAAACAATGTAATCAAAATGCAGGAGTCAAGACACAAAACATACGAATATGTATGAATATATATACGCGCGGAAATGTGTGACTATAATTTAGTCCGGCCGTAATACAAAAGTGTACAAACAATACTTTAACAACAATCCGTAGCCAAACTTGGCAGTTTTACTAATTTTAGTATAAGCGCTTTCAAAAAATTTCACACGAATAGGCTTTTTACACTATAATCCAAAATGGCCATTTTAGTGCAAAAACTGATAACCATGCAAATTATTAATTTTGTTGAAGAGTAAGTGCCTGGTTTAAAAGCATTTGTTTTGTAGCTCTGCAGATGTGTCGTAACTTTGTATTTGGTGTGTTTGAGGTACATGCACGCATATTGTATTAAGTAAATTCTGTTAATTATAATTACGTATAGTTTATTGTTCAAATTCTAGGTTACTTTTTTAAAGAATTGAAGCATTTGTTTGAGCAAACAATTACAATTTTTTATTCAAATCTGATCGAAATCCGTCAAGGACATTCAACACACAAAGCCATGCAGCAGGGCCAGCAGGCTATTGGTGTACGCACTAAAGGGAAAGAATTGTTGCAAGAATTTTTAGCTATAAAGTATTTAGATTTGTTTTTGACCTTTGCTGAACATAAATATTTTAAAACTTACCATAACATCTTGAGTTGCGAAGTGTATATCCACTTGGACAACGACAGCGATAACTGCCTTGAACATTTTCACATGATTGTCCACTTGGGCAGGCATTCCTTACTGTATTACACTCGTCTATATCTAACGTCAATAAAACGTGCATGGTCAAACTTGACAGTTTTATTAATTTTAGTAAGCTCTTTCAGAAAATTTCCATTTTATCGCTGAGATAAGAAATTAGTCTAAAGCGGAAGTCGTCCATTGAGTTTTACATATTCCAGTTTAAGGTCAGTGTTTTCAAACAGAAATTTATAACCTTCACTCAGAATTTCAGGTAATCAAGTTCCAAATTTGTGGTCCCTGGTGCATGCTATCTACGCATTATTTTTGTTTAATATTGGAGATGTTTTAGGTTTGCCTTCGCTTACCCGTGCATCGTCGACCGTCCCACCTCAATCCTGAACGACATTTTTCTGGAACGAGTGTTCGATATATATTAATAAATTAATTAATTTTTATTAATTATCTAATAATTATAATAACAAATAATGAATATTCGAATGTTCAAAGATCTTTTATATAACAATTAACAGGATTTTTATTTTAAAACTCACTTTCACATTGACCATTCCTGAATACATATGTACTTGGGCATCTTGGGTTGCATGTATAACTTCCTATCGAATTTTGACACTGTTCCTCGGGTTGACAAGGAGATCGTTCACACTCGTTTATATCTGTGGAAATTTAAGTTTAAATTTTGAACTAGTGTGAACGATTAAGTTTCATAGACGACATGCATATCTCCATGCACCAAAGAATGTGAAAAATTCAAATTATATATACATACATGAATAGTATGAATACATAACATGACATACACACAGTATATATAGTGATAATGAATTTTTATCATTCACTTTATAGTATTCTCAATTTTGATTGGTTAATTTACCTGCAAATAACTGCGTGCAAATAATACTCAGCTGCAAATAATACTCTGAGCATGCGCATTAATGTCAATTTTATAAACAATGGCGACTCGCTTTGCCGAACTGTCCGATAAAACGAACTCAAAATTGAAAATTGAGTGGTGAATGAATTGAAAATTAAGTGGTGAATGATAAAACAATTATTGAACTCGGTTCTCGCAAAATATCGTGATTTGTCGGTGGCTCGCAGATCAATTATTTGCCTCTGCCTTCGGCATCGGCAAATAATTGATCTGCTCGCCACCGACAAATCACGATATTTTGCTCGACCTCGTCCAATAATTGATAAATATTTTTACATGACACATGCATGTATAGGAAAAAATGAAGAATAAAGTTTAGACTAACAGAGCACGACGCTTCTAAATACATAATTGGCACGGTGTTCTCTACGTAGACCAGAATTATTGCTGGGCATGGTATATATTATGACGCAAGGCTCGATTGCCAAAAGTCCGATTAGTACTAACCATCAGTTAAATTCTTTACAAACTGTCGTGACAAAATGCTGTTTTTGTTTATGCATTTATGGATAGCTGTTTTGCACAAAACTTTGGAAAATAAAGCTTTTATTAAACCATGGGAAGATTTCTAAAATAACCTATTCAAGTTTATAAATAAACTGTTGGAAAGTTTGATTCGAAGACTTGCATTACCCAGGATTGAACTAGCAATTATTGGTGGGATTAAGGGGGACGATGCCCTAAAGCTAGCGGTGGGGACATTTTAGAGGCGGGGAGTATTTGGGTTTCACACACACCCCCCCCCTCCCCGCGCCAGAGTGAGCACAGAGAAAAGACCCTGGGTACGAGGTTGCTCAGGTATCTGTAGCCACAATTTTAATTGTGCATGTGTTGTAATTTATTGCTAAAAGTGGAAGTTAAGGTAACAAGGAACGTCGCGTTGTGGAACCAGCAAAAGGCGATTGAGAGGCAGTAATCTTAAATCATATGTTGTTAAGTACATTATGCACATAAATGATATATAATTTTACCTCGACATTGTCTTCTACCGGGATCAACTTCGAGACCTATTGGACACGTGATAGTAGGGGCAACGGTGACAACTTGTGCGCCTTTAACGCACTCGTATGACCCGTACGTGTTTCTGCACGCTTGACCTTGATTGCACACTACACCTCTGGCGCATTCATTCACATCTAAAAGTTAATTGTTACATGTGAGTAGAAAAATATACTCTCACCTGTTTGAACCTAATACCATCCAAGATATTTCAACCGGCGTGTGTGACATACCTATACTGCTTGTAATAACTAACTTTATAGAACAACATCTAGATTAAATTTTACATCGCTACGGGAACATTATATCTTGTGATAAGGATGAATGAATATAAATTAACTGCTTCTCTTTTTTGCTAATTTCTTGAAGACATTGAGAACAAAGCCAAGCGTATATACTTACCGTTGCACGTACGACCATTCACATTTAGTTCAAATCCGTTCCTACAAACACAAGTAGGAACACCGCTGAGGAGAACACAACTTTGAGAACATCCTAAATTAGAGCATGTTCTTGGTGCAGTTGTTGCTACTACTGGTCCAAACACTCCTGTTGGAAAACCTGAAGGATGTGGATCTAAACAACGCGGAATAAAGAACAAAAATTGGTTGCGCATTAGTGTTTAATGGACGACTTGCGCTTTAGACAAACTTTTGATCGAAGTAACTAGAGGAAAATAAATCACCCCAGCTAGAAAGATCTTACTTAAATTAGTAAAACTGCCAAGTTTGGCTGCGAAATTTTGTAAAATACGGAAAATATAGCCATGCGAAGTTGGCAAATTTTGTATACGTTTGTATTACGTGCGGAAATGTGTAACTAAATTAGTTACAAACTTCCGGTCGTAATACAAAAGTATACAAAAATCGACAACTTCGCATGGGTATATTTTCCGTATTTTACAACAATTCGCAGTCAAACTTGACAGTATTACTTATTTTAGTAAGCTCTTTCAGAAAATGTCCTTTTTATCGCCGAGGTAAGAAATTAGTCTAAAGCGCAAGTCGTCCATTGCCAAACTTTTAACAACAAAATCATCTATATATAATATGCATTGCGAGCAGAGCGAAATGTTTAATTTTTCGTCCATTGTACAGAGGTTGATTGTCTCGCTTATTCCTGTGGGGAAGAATATGCAAATTCTTTTTTATTCTTGTACGTTTGCATGGTGATAATCGATAAGTAATTGAGCTTGTAGGTACACCACGTGAGTATTATATACTTACGTGGTGTACCAACAAGCTTAATTACTTGAGAATGTGCATGTTTGTATAACTAGCGCCGTAGAATTCTCATACTCATTTCACCTCTTTGCGGGTGGCGCGTCCTTATTATTAAACTATTTATGCCCAAGACCGCAAACTCCCGTAGTTGTATAGTCTATGTGGGCTTCGTTTATTACATATACGTACCATCCATTAAACAACATCTTGAAAATGCGTTTTGACAAGGGAAACCAAGAACCGCGGAAGTTTGACAACCAATTCCTTTCCGTTTGGCCTCAATTCCAAGATAACAACAATAACAGCACTCTTGGTGATCTTCTCTACCATAATAACGCGTAGAGTCCAAATCACAGGAACCGCCATTACTATAAACGAATCGAATACGAATGATACGAATCTTTACTTGAGGCTGCTTGTCCAAAAGCCGTTTTATAGCCAAACCTCGTACGTGTTAAGGAGGATTCTTAATATTTTTTTTAACAGCTTGTTAATAAATTTCTTTTAAAAATCTCTTCTGGTTGAATATAAAGGTTTCATTTTCGAAGTTTTAACTCGCAAAAACCAGGCATGCAACAGAACAAATGCAGCAGGGCAATATTTGCGTCGAATGCAATTCACTGAACAAGAGATTATAGATATAATGAAGTTTGTCATCTCTTTGTAAATTATCTTACACCAAAACAAGAGGAAATCGCTTCTAAGTATGTAAACAGCCTTTTAAGTATGTTATTTTTTATACGTTACTGCTGAGGGATTAAGGCTCCAAACGAGAGTTTTGCCCAGCCCCCTTAAAAATGACCTGTGGGGCCTATTGGGTGTGTATAGGACGAATCGAGTTTTGGATTCTTTAACACTGTCCTGTTTTTAGAATTAGGTGGAATCGGTTCTGGATAAAAGAAATACGAATCTGTCACGGGAACGTATACTGATATGCTCTGTATAGTACTATCGTAAGTCGTAACTCGTATCCATTGGCAACAAACAGGCTGATAAAACATACATACATTGCGACCGATCTTCCCTTTCTGCATAAAGATTCTTGCAACTGCTTTACACAACACAATTCAGCAGATGTACGACAAATAAGTCCAGAAGATGCACGTCGACCAATTGCTTTACAATTTGGATTCCTTTGTGTCTTCACCGCCAGAATTGCCGATTGACAACAAGCCGATACTTTAGTCAGAAAGGCTTTATTATATAAAAGCAACAATAAGAAAATCGTTATTTTAACACACACGATAAAAAGGCGAAAACAGCTAGGTGCATGGTGTGTAACCATTCTCAGCTAGGCATTGAAATGAAACCGAAAAAAATCGCTCTTTTATTCATGATGTTAGACTGTTGTTAGAATTGCAAAATAAGAAAAATCTTTGTAAAGGTGCCATGCAGCAGCATTGGAAAGATGACTAAAATTGAGCACGAAATTGAGCACAGTTTAAAGGCCGTTTTCCATTACATTTGCTTCGCTTTGAAAATCTGCTCAAGCTAGCGACCTTGAAAAATAAAGCGCGCTTCAGTCAAAGGACGTGTAATGGAGAATCGCCTTATATATAGGCGCTGGCAAAACCAACTGGCTAAAAAACTGATTAGATTTTTAGTTCTTCATTAAGAAAGGCCGTGAATGGCTATTTTTTAATTGCTCATACGTCGATCATTATAATAGAGTTAATCATGAAGACATATGTACTACCGTAATTACCCCCAATAATTCGAAATTAGCTAAGTTTTTATTTAATGACATTCACCAAGGCGCATAATTTTCCCGGTATGATTACAAATTTTACGGCTATTTAAACAAAGCATTGTTTTTAATATGCGAAACAAAGTTACAAGCACTCCTCTCCAACATAGTTTTTCACCTCGAAAAATTTCATCCCATTTCCCCCCGCGCTTCTTTCGTTGTTCTAATAGATTCTTTCCTGTTAATGATTTCATATCTTTCTGTGATCTTCGTGTGCCAAGATATGTATTGATGTCTTAATATAATGGACTGAGGTAAAATAGTTTTGGACAATAGGAAATATTCAGGGTCATCACCTTTGATGCGCAGACGTAAGCGAAATATCTCAGCAATGATACTAATATTAGTTTGCAAGTTTTTGTATAAATCACATCAGCCATCTTGACATGTTCACGAAACTAGGCATACAAATCCAGAAAATAATCGGTTTTCAACTGCCTAAAGACAAGGCCATTGTGTAGACCCTCGGTCTAAACATGGAGACAGATGTTTGCATGGGCAGATGTATGAAGAAACGATTGTTCTGCTGTTATTTGAAGTTGTTGCCACAAAGCAACCTTTATAGTTACATTATATGGTATCATTATACAGCAATACTAGCTGTAGCCTATATAGTTATGTTTCGTGATATTGGTGTGAATTACCAAATGCCAATGAAGCTTTTTAACCAGCTTAAAAGCTTTTCCCACTAAGTTACCGTATTTGGAATACGTTCCATGTTTTATCACATTAGATTATCATGCATATTTATTATAGTTGCGTTTGCTTGAAAAATTAAGCCCCAAGACCCTTGACCTAAACTGTCTGATGTCCCGCAGGAAAATCGAGACCAAATGTTTATTATTCGATTTCGTAACATGCATGCGTAAGTTTCAATTCTTGTATATGTTACTTGCGGGAAAAAAAAGACAAAAATTTTTAATTTTATGGCAAATCCAAATCTTCTTTCTTACAATTTGTTATAGTGCAATAATTAGAAACCTTCATTTTCAAAAAGGTTTCGGGGAAATACTTTGTGTCTGTATGCTGCAAGTGGGTGGAGAATTACAATTTAAAGTAAAAGTTTCCCCAGGTGGTATATTTAGAAAGTCATACTAGTTAATACATTGTCCCATGCATTGATTATACGAATGCTCAAAGATTTAACAATTCTTACATTGCATTGACAGGCGGAAAAATCTGCCATTACTATGGACCAAATGAAAAAGAGCTTTCAAAACGCTTTTAAACTAAATAGCATGCATATATACTGCCACATCTCAAACAAACATATGTTTGTTTATATATATCTCAATAAAAAACTGCTTATATAAAAAAACTGCGCTCTTTCCGAGTTATTAATGAAATTTTCTTTGAATAATCTCATGTCTATTTGAATATCCAGCCTCACTTTAGCACAATAGACATCCTAAACCGACATCCTTCAACATGATTGGTCAGCAAAAAAGTATAGTTATAGATTTTCGCTAACCAATAACGTTGAATTAAATTTAATAATCTTTAATGCTCTGGATTTCCAATCTTTAATGACACTTCTAAAATTAATTTAATTAAGCTTTATGTTTTCCATCAGGTGTAATTTAGCGTTCATGTGCACGCAGCGAAATTGTTCCCTGCCTTATTCTTATTTGTCAGTCGGTGAGAACCCGAACACAAACAGAGATGATCCTCCGAGTGCAAAATTCCTGGTCGTTAAAATAAAATTAACTGCAGATCACCTAAAAAAAAGGTATTATATAAAAGAGCTTCGAAAGTCTATACCAAAAAACAAAAACAAACTGCATACATGAAACAAATGTGAATTAAGCAGTTGATAATACAAGATTTTCTTACAAATTACCGAAATATACCTCCTGATCGTCTCGCAAAATGTTATTTTATACTTTTAAGGTAGCTAGTTTCGATCAAAACCATGCAAACATATCTCAGATGTTTCAGATGAGATATAGTGAAGAGCATTTACTCAAACTGTTATTTAAACCAACAACCTGTTGAAAAATCATAAGGCCTAGAAAATATTTCCCTCTAAAGGTGACTGCAATAACAATTTAAATTGGATTAACTTTTCTTCACCTTTGGAGTCAATTCTAAGCAAATAAGATTGCACTTTCAGTAAATATTTTGTCAGTACCAAATAAATGATGAAATGTTCAGACATCGTTACAAAAATAGGTGTTACAATATATATCAGTAAATTTAAGGAATGTGCTTAATGTAATAAAGTGTCAGTAATATAGATGACACTACTATATATTGATGACATATTTGGCACCAAGGTTATTCCGCTTTTGAACATTACCATATTTGTCTTTCGTCAATTCAATAATATTGCGCACATTTTGCATAAAACGCGTATTTAGAATAATGCGCAAAAGCTTGTAAAACTTTGTGCGTTGTAAAATTTACAACCAGAAATTGCTGACTTTGTGCATGCAGATTATGCAACCTCCGCGTGTCACGAATACAGTTAACTGATAAATGCACATTTTCATATTTATGTTCAAAATAAATGCAATGTGTCGTTCGTACAACATGGTAAAACAGGATGTGCGCATTCAAAACAGTAACACAGAAATTGCGCGTTCTTAATCCACAGCGAGGCAAAACAATGTTTTATTACATATTAATGCAGCATAACCTTACCGTCGTTTGTGGACTTTCTGGCATTCCCGATACCAAATACCGCAAAAATATAAATGACCAGAAAGACATAAATGTTGTTAAATAACATATTTAATTCTATGTCCGTCTACGAATGGATTAATCACAAGCAGTTACTTCAAAACACGGTGGTGTAGAAGAGCTGTCACTCCACGAATGGACGCCAGCCAAAGAGAATGAAGGATATGTTAGTTAAGTACGCCTTTATATCAATGCGCCGTCTCGAATGTGTATCAAATTCAAAATTACTTTACATGCAAGTGTTGACGTTTCATTTCCGTTTTTCGCGACGTGTCAAATGTTTATAAGATATGTGAATAACAATATAGTAAAATGAAAGAAAACACGCACATTATTACATTAATTACAGAACTTAATTGTAAAGCTTTTCAGAACAGCATAGAAAAATTCGAATTCAATGTCCTAGACCCAGTAATATTCAACAAACCCGGTACTTGTTATAACAAACAACTTGAACGGGATAAAAAGTATAAGTCATAAGTATGTCATAAGTAACTTGTATATTTTTTGTCTGCGGAATCAAGTTTAATGGGTTATAAATTCCATTTCGTGATAGTTTTCTACGCATATGCTTATGTAGACAAACTATCGTGGAAACTTAATTTTCGGTTAGATTTCTGCCGGGGCAATTCTATACTGAAGTTCGGGAAAAAATAAAACTGCAAATAAATCCCTTTTAATTAATGCGAGTATCGAGATTTTAATGGCAATTTCGTCACTCGGAATTTCACTATTTTGTATGTGTGGTTGCCAAAAATTTTGATCTGTTTATCACGATCAAGTAACTGGATTAGCGCATAGGATGGTCACGTGATTTAAGATCCGTCACGGACACTTCATCGGACCAAACTGACGGATCTGAGGGACATTTTCAATCAATGATTTTCAATGGCATCGGGCGAGTCCATTTGCCGTGATTTATTTGAGCAATACTGGAATATTTCATGAAGTAACCTTCACTGAGAAAGGTATTAACTGCCAAAGATATTACCAATTATTATTTTTCACTTACAATTATATTACCAATTATTATTTTTCACTTACAATTATTGCAAATACCTAAAATAAAATGATTGTGTCTGTAAATCATTCTAGAAAGAATGTTTGAAATGAATGCCCGGTGGCAGTAACGAGGATAACTCACGCGGTTCAGTCAGACATCTGTCTACAGGGAAAAAATTTACAGAATTTGAATAACTGTAGATATCTTTATCTTAGCAAGCGTATTAATGACATTGTGACATACCTACCCGAAATCAGAAATAACTTTTCTCTCTATGGTAAAATGTAAGAGATAGTGTTGTTGATAGACGATAATTGAGTAAATAAAAACTGTCGCCGAATAAATTTGATATGAAGCTTCAATTTGCAGGGGAATGGGAATAAATTCTTACCACTGCTAGATGCTCACTAGATAAGTACGCAACCTCATAACCAGGGTTTTATTTCGTTCTTCATTCGGCTCTGGTTTTGATCATTACGCGCAATCGTGCTACGCCAGCTGTAGCAGACCGATTTAATGAAAAATGGCATAAAACTGCTGAGAGTAATATCTAAAAGTATGGACGTCAGCAACGGTAAGGAGTTTATCCAGGAGACAAACTCGTGTCATTAGTATATTAATTGACTTGTGAAATGTGAATCCGGTTCGAAATTTACCGTCAACGGCTTATCCGTCCAAACAGTAGACGAGAGACTTCAGCCAGACATGCATTGCTTAGCTTGGTTATCATTTTCTGTGCGCGGTCACATAAATGCTTTGTCTGCTGGAATTCTGTGCATGTGGTGCATGCAACTGAGATACATGCAGGTCCATGCATGCAACGAGCACCAACATGTCATTATCTAACTCGTACCCAGGATCTTTCAGCAAGCCGTTAATTAAGACGGTAGCAAAATATTCCCGGATTGCAGCATTTATAACCCTTTATATAGCATTTCAAAAAAAAAATTAAAAGTCGCAATTACAGCTGCCCCTTATATATAATCGGTAGAAAAAGAGTAAATCTTATTGCTCTATAAGAGCGATATAATAGAAAGGTACTTCAAAAAATATTTTGGCGTCGTATTCCTGAATGCTTGCACGCGAACACGTGACAGCAAAACCCGACCTACAAATCAATTTTTGTAAAGACGGTAGTCAACAATACAATTTAAAGGTGATTGATAAAAAAGATAATTGATAATCATTAATCCTAATCGGTTATATATATTATCCAGCGTGTATCCGATGTGTTTATCATCTGTATGGATCCGGATATACGAATTGATACTGGATAGCACCATATATATCCGATTAGTTTAGCCTACGATCCTGGTTTAATCAACGAAAATATGCAAATGACACTTTCTAAAATATTTTATATCTTGTCAGAAATATGACTATATATAGAAAAGAATTTAGCTCATGGTTATTATATCGCGTTGGATTAAAGTGTATACAACAGAGTATAAACTTAAATTTCTGAAAGCTTGATTTATGAACCCAACAATTAACGACGAGAACTTTTATCACACTAACAAGTTTAATCTGCGTTATAAAAAACGAAGAGCATTGTGGGAAATCACGACGAACTGAAAAATCGTTATCAGTCTGGTGAGTTTCCGACTCAACCCAATGCACTGTTTGGCAGATTCTTTTTTTCATGCAATATTGCACCCTGGCTTGTACAGAGTAAAGTAAATCACAGTGGCAAGGTGTAAATTTCAAAAACCTAAATATATATTTACATATTATACAGACTTTAGATTTCAGTATATATTTCAGTACACTCGCACGCTTTTGTATCACAAATCTGACAAAAATCATGTATATATATTTATATATATATATATATATATATATATATATATAATATATATATATATTATATATATTATATATATATAATATAAGTTGCCGGTATAAAATTAACTTTCTCTAAAGATTAGGTGTTATATGCTCATCTTGATGATTTGAATTAATTTGCCTGCATGCAAGAAAGTGAAAACCAATTACACGTAAGGTGTTATAGTACCAACAAGTATGTCCATGTTCGTTGCACGAGTTTTAGAAGCTATGACTCTGTATTGAAATTCATAAAGCTATAGACTAAATTAATTCACATCCAATCTTCCTCCCAAAATGTTCTCAGCTGTATAACGAATTTGAAGCATTCAATTTATAATGTGATACTACCAACACTGCCACGTTGATTAACACGTTGTGAAAGGAACCCAGAACTACGCCCAGGTGCTAAGAATTTGAATGCTTGGATTGACGCTACACTGCTACTACGGCGCAGTGTTGATCTTCTTCGTCGTATGAGATCACCAATCGTGTCGTTCCTGCCTGATGCATCTAGTTCTGACAACTGGATATCTTCAAAACCACGATTTATTTCACCAAGACTGGAAAACCGTCGTCTTTTATTGATATTCTGTATGCTTGATAAACTACAGTTAGAGGATTGAAATACTTTTCGAATTTGTCTTTGTTCGGGTTTTCTGCCATCACGTTCTTCACCATCGATCGCAGCCTCTTCTTGTGGATAATTCAATTTGGAATCCATCTGTTTCTGTGCTGCTAAAATACCCAATATTTTATTTATTTTAATGGTGTTTTCTTTGTTTAGTCTCAGAAGTTCGCTGATCGTTCGTCCATCAACTTGCGCTGGAAGCTGCTAAAAACAGATTTGAGAGAAATAATCATGATTTCCATAAAACTATATTTCCAAACGTCTAATATTGTAATGAATGAGATAGATATAGCCAATGTTATCACTATAGGTCGTGGATAATGATTGCTATATAGCAACACTATAGCAGTTATTTGGGATATACTATATTTTAAAGTTAACCAAACTCTCAATAATTAAAAAAACAGTACCATTTTCCTTGTACCAAGTTAATCTTCATCGTTTTAACTTCGTTTACTAGTCGATTCATTGCATTTCCCTTTTCACTTTGACGTTGGCTTGAACGTTTAAGGCCATTGGAACCACCTGAGGACTACAGTTCTCTCTCACAAACTTGTAATAATTTTGCTTTCGTTTCCTGCACATCGTTTTCTCCATTCGCAAAATACTATTTGCCTTTTGCATCACTGCATTCGCCACAGCATTGCCATAGAGGCGCGTAAAGTGTCGAGAGCAACGCAATGAGAAGATTTACCACGATTACAGCTGTGCTAATAATAAATGAACTGCACAAGATTCGAGCCATGAGTGGATCTTCTGAGAGTATATCATCAATAGGAAAATCTACGCCAACAACCATACAGAGCATGCAGTACAGAAGACCACCAAAGTTACTGTATTCAGGAACTGGTGCTGGAGAAAAGGGACCAAACGTAAGCCAGAAAGCGCATGCGTAAGGAATGAACAATATCGCAAATAGAAAGGAACACTTGATAATATCTTTGATATGGAGAAAATAATCACAATTGTTCCGGTGGATTTAAAAGGTCTGGCGTATTTTGCAATACGGATCCAAAGTACCAATAACAACTTGATCAGTACGCATCGGTGGATTTTATAGGCTATGATGCTGTCAGTTTTCAGGAAGATAATATGCGTTATTATTGCTGTTAACACAAGAAGTAAAGCCAACCAATCAAAATAGTACATCCATCCATCTCCATCGTTGAAATACGTCGAGTGATTTCGAACAGACTTCACTTCTTTCGCTAAATATTTCCATTCTACTGTGGATCTGGGATGACAATATCCTAGGTCTTCTTCAAGACTGCGAGCTCTCCAGTTAATCCAATCTTTCTCTTGTCGCCGTACGCGGAGTGTATCTTCATGAAATGAATAAATCAAGAATCGGCTAGGACACAAGTAAATACAAGTTATAACAAAAGTGATAAGTAAATTTATGTTTAAAATTTAGCAATTTACCAGAAATTTGCTTCTTATTTCATTCCCAGTCATAAGGACTATAACGATAACGATGCCTAGCAACCATCCTTTGATCCTAATGGTAAATACATATCGTTTGCTCGATAACACAATGCTAGACTCAGTATGGTCCAGAGTATTGCATAACCAAGGTTAGCATCAGATCATAGATAGCCCCTGTTTTCCCATAGTGTTCCCATTTCAATCGATTAACCGCTGAACAACAGGATGCATAACAATACAGAAACAGCGTTTTTGGACGGCAATCTCAGAGGTGTCCGGGCACAGTTGGGACGTCCTCCATTGATCTTTGAACTTTCTAAGCTATTCAGTGAGAAGAATTCTTTTCGGTTGACGTTGTCTGTCGAGTGCAGTTGATCTAAGGCCAGTACAGCGATATCAGGCATTTTCTCAGTAAGCAAGGTCAACGCTGAGTTTCCTTCTTTGTCGTATATTGAGGCTGAAGCCCCTTCGTTGATCAACAACAGAGCAATATTGGAACGGTTCAATTCAGCAGCAAGCTAAATAATATTGTAGCATTATTTAGATAAATATTTTACCTGGAAATATCGCCGCTTAATCTTTTTACTGTATAGCTAATATCGTCCAACGATAAGAACGAAAAACACAATATAACCAAATATAGCGAAAGAAAATATAACCAAATTTTGACGTTTTGAACAGTGAACCCCATGCATGCAGCCTTCTTCTAAAATTAACACAGCCATCATGTCAGTCAACATACCTGAAGTGGTGTTCTATTTTTACTATCTAATGAATTAATATCAGCTCCATTAGCCAACAACTTAGTCAAACACTGACATGCATCATTTTTCGCAGCAAAATGAATTGGCCTTTGTTTCTGATCATAAGTTTGGATGTTGATATTTGCGCCATTCTGAAGAAGAAATTCAACCATGTCGTCGTAATTTAACTCACAAGCATCGTGCAAAGGTGAACGACCGAAGCAATCCTGGGCATCGATTTCAGCACCTGGCAAAATAAAAACGGAAATATAGAATATAATTTCTTTCCATTCAACTGAGAGAGTTGTCAAATGAGAATGTCTGAGTAGACATGCAGCTCTTATGACTGCGACTGGTATAAAGGATCCTTCAAGAGCTTTCTGTCCTGTGAGCGTGGTATAGATATATTTATCCATGCAAGAACCAGTTTTGCTAGACCAGACGTAGGCTAAATAATTCCTACCGTGATCAAGTAAGAACCTTGCCACGTCAATGTTCCAATACTTGGCAACAATATGAAATGGTGATTGTCCAATGACATCGCAATTGTTAATATTGGCTCCGTTCTCTAGCAAATACTCAACAAAACGAAAATCGAAAGATTCTATAAGATTTCTTTTCTTCACAAGTGTTGATAAATACTGAATCAAAGCGTATTCACTTGCACGTTTTTGTTCAGTGGTTACTAATCTCTTTGGTTTGTCATCTTCAAATATTTCTGTGAAGAGGTAAAAAATTCTAATTTAGTTCCAAACAGCATGGAAGTAAGTCCGGCTCCGCTCATCGGAAGGGCCAGTTAAAAAGTAGCTAAAGAGAAAAACATAATTTGGATTTGCATGAAGAGTGAAGACTTATAGTATACTGAGGGGTATACTGAAGGTGTTTCACTGGTTTATATATTTTTACATTAGGAAAAATTGTGACCTCATTGCCATGCAACTCTGCCTTAGTTTATAACGTTTCAGTGAATATATAGTATATATACATATGTAGGTTATCGTTTTATGCATGAACTTGAACATTGTAGTATATTATTATAATTAGTAAATATGTAGTACTGGAACTCTTGACCTTTGAAGGCTCCCAAGTTCGAAACGTCGTGAAGCTTTTTTTTAATAAGTCTATTTTAGGCAAATGCTTAACCACCAAAATTCTATGAACGTTAATTAATCTAGCTCAATTTAATTAGTATTTTCACAATATCCAATTTTAGGGGTTCAAAAAAAGTTAGCTGGGGGTGCACAATAATTTGGGACATTCTTTCATATTGCACGGCCAACATGCCTTTGTCAACAACATGCCTTTGTTAAAAAAGTACTTGGGAAGCTTTCTTACAAAAGGATCACATATGTATCGTTTCAGGCCTTTAGCTACCTTTTGGAACACAGTTGTCTAAATTCGCAAGATTTCTGAAGAATTTCAGATATGATATCTACCGTTATTTAAGAGTTATTAGTATTACTGCTATACTATAGTCTATATTACTGAAACGTGCCACATGCAGGGTGCATAAAAGAGTAACCTTCAAATATCACCCAATAGTCACCCAATATCCTGTGCCAATTAAGAGGCAAAGCACACTATGTGGTTCCAAATTCCTGGCAATCAGTTCAAACAGCTTCTAATTGAATTACAGGAGGTTTGCTGTCATATTATACTACATTCTAGAGTGCATAAAGTAGACCTAATTGGATAAAAATTTCTTTACTTACTTAATGGAAATTGGAAATTTACACGATATTATACTTGAACTCTTGAAGTGCATTTGTGCTTCTAGAATATGCTTCTCATACCCAGAATTAGCTTTTTTTAAAATTTCTATGGAGAATTACTCCTTTGTCGGAACAAAATGGATCTCTTTGAGATCTCGTCTTAAACTGAGGTAACGTTCTTTCATACACCCTGCATGTCAATATATTCGCGGTAAACTAACCTTCAAGTTCTGCAATGTTTTCATTTATTGTTACTTGTTTTCTGTCCTTCCTTTGAACACGAGTGTTGAGATCTTCCATCTCTCCTCATTAAGTGCAAATGAATAAACAATTCTTGAAACACAGATTGTTTGGGTCGATGAAAATCTTCGACACTGAAGTGGTCAGGACACGGAGCTGTTTTAGCAATCCTGTATGTATATGACATGAGAGAATCCTTTTATTAACCGTTTGAAAACCATATATTTCGAAAATTGATGGGTGTTTTTTTATAAATCTTTCGCAGTTTTGCTACTCACTGCATTTGCTACTCCGGGCTCTAAGCCTGGGAAATAATGCGGTGTATGCATGAGAGGCTAGCTTACAAGCATATTATTGAATGTTCACGATTGAAGCTTAATTGTTGTTTCAATACAATTTATACGCCTTCGTAGTTCACTCAGTATAACTTTAAATTTCTTATGCTATAGGCAGGCCAGTACTAAATTAAGTTTCTCTGTTATCGGTGTTCCTAAGCTCGTTGCCTTTTGATTAACCTCGACGGATTGTGTTTTCTACTGCCACGCCGGCCACATTTTTATCGGCTTTCCTAATACATCAGTGTTTTATGAATGTATGATCTCGTTATTTCAGATTTGAAATGTATCACGATCATTTTAGCATAAAAAAGAAGATTTGAATAAAGAAATTCGGACTTGACCATTTCATAATTCCGTTGCCCACAGACCGAAGTTTAACCCTCCGATTTACAATGACCACTATAGCTCTTCATCCACCGCGGGCTTCACCTGAAGCTTTATCATAATAAGTTTCAGTGGAGTATTATAGAACTTGGCAGATGAAAATGTAAAACGTGTGGGAAGTAATGGGAATTATAAATTAGTTTATACCTCAAATCAACATGGTTATCCAATTGTCAATATCACTTGGTCGGATCTTTGACGCTGTTTAACCGTTAGCCAGCTATAATAAGGCTGTACAAACAGTCAACAGAACTCGGAAATTTCTCATTTTGTCAATCTTACAAAAAACCGCACTTTAAGTGAGAGCTTCTTTGTCGATCTGTCCACAATCACGGGTAGCGCCAAAATAATTTAATGACAGGGTTGGCAAGTTACTTAACACTGAATAGATAAGCCAAACATTGTTATTGGCGGCCCTTTGATCCCCCTGTTTTAAAATCTACTTAGGCCTTAAGTTAATCAATCGGTTAGCCTCCTCCGCAGGCATCTCTTATGTATTTATATTAGGCAATCGGTATGTAATGGAATTAAATGTGATGCGGCGGTACTTCTGCTATTAAAAATTTCAAATTCAAATTAGCCAACAATTCAGTTGAAAAAATATAACAGCCCCATATCTCAAACACTTAGTCTGGAACATCTAAATTGGGCATGTGGGCCTGTAGAATAAGGCATTTGTGTAAACACTGTTTTTACACGACACAAAAGGCATGCATTGTTATAGGTTTGACAACGATTAACGGCCTGGTTGAAAAATTACGCCTAACGCAATGGAACCGCCTTTGAATTTTTAGCGAGCGTTTAGCTTTAATCCACGTGTATTTTTTATCATCATATGCGTGTGTTTTCGACTTTTCACTCTTCGTTCTTGTCCTGAGGAAGGTGAAGGCGAAGACGCTATTATTCGCACGCGGTTTAGATTATGATACTTCATGAGTTGATTGGAGGCAACCGTAACTCATCGCTCGCCATTTGGCTTTACTCAGTCACAAACCCCGTACCTGACCACGAAGCCGCCAGCCATGCACTCAGGATAGATACATGCACGATAAATATAACTCATCGCTCGCCATTTGGCTTTACTCAGTCACAAACCCCGTACCTGACCACGAAGCCGCCAGCCATGCACTCAGGATAGATACATGCACGATAAATATAACTAAATAATGCATAAATTAATGTTTTAAAAATTACTTTTTAATACTTCCTCAAAAGGATATACAATTGTTGTATGGTGAAGCTTATATTATACAATATTATACAATACACATCTATCGATATACAAATACGAATTTAACATGCGCATATAATTAAATGTTGTTGAATATAGTGGCTCAGTGCTGACACTGTTAAACAATGTATAAATGAAAAAGAAAAAAGTTTTAGTAATAAATGTTATCATTGGAAACAATCCCAACATGCCTTACGACTCCATTTCGCGCCGTTTTTAGAGTGGAAGAGACCAAGTTTGTTTGCTGAAAAATACAATTATAATAATATTAAATTTTCTGTGAGTTTAAAGCAGGCTTTGTCCTAACTATTTATAAAATGGAGAAATTCACATTTTTGCCATTTAAACATTCCATATCTATTTTTTATTTCTTGTCAGTCTTTTTGCCACATTTTATCGTTCGACAATTCAGGGACCAGTTGTATAAAACACTAGTTTTAACTGTAGTTAAGGACAGATATGGCCAATCAGAGTCGTGTATTTCAGAGTTACCTACTATTTGAATATTTCATAATAAAACTGAGACAACCTTAATTGCCTCATCGCGCCGGAGAAAATCAACAGATAATGTTTTACTAACCTCCCCATATCTCTCCATTCCCCATATCACGCTGTTTTTCCTTCTTAGGGTCGGATTCGTTTTCATAACCATCTTCAATCTTGATAGCCGTGTTGTTAAGAGAAAGTGTTGGCAATATTCTATCCCACATCTCTGGTAACATCGAAAACCATTTCTCCTCATCTGGAGAATACTTCATATACGATTTCTTATTGTTTCCGATACCATACAATGTCTTTGTCTGATTGTCAATTCCAATGATGTTGATTACAGACACATGGACAGCTTCAAAAATACCCGGTAGAATGTCAAGGAAGAATAAGTTACATGATATGATAATAAATACATAAACTATATTCACCCTGCCATGTGTTGCCATTTGTGTTCGTCCAAAAACAGCTTGGTTTGTCCCTAAAAAGCAAATTATATTAGTTCATTATTAAATGAAAAAGCTAAGTACTGCTATATATTGTTAGAAATTTATTATTAAATTGACACGCGTGCAGTCAGATCGAATGTTTCCTGAGAACTAGCACCTACTATTCCAGCTGCCACACTACAGTAAGGACTAAGGATGTAGTATTTGTTCACCTTTTCAAAGAAACAGAGCAAACATATATGATTGACCTTGACGTGTCGACCAAATATCCACGATTATAAAGCACTACATTGTAATGTAGAATTCGATTAGTAATTGTTGCAAATTTTTTCATTACTGTCCTAGATGACATGATAAAGTGGATGCAATGGTTGTACAGGGTGTATGAAAAAAATTTCATTACTGTCCTAACATGATAAAGTGTATGTCTTACTTTTCGATATTTTTGCCGGAACACTATTTTCCGATTCTATAAAAAAAAAATTAATTACAGGAAAACAAACAGGAAAGAACAAATATCAACAAAAGTAGAGTTGGAATCACAAATGAAAGTCTTACTTTGGGTTTCCTCGGAAACCGTGAAGGCGATCGAAATCGGGATCAAAGGTTCAAAATACGTTTGGTTCTTCTTGTAAGATAAAGCCACAGGAGTAACAGCATAGTACTTGCCAGGATTGGTTTTCGTATTTTTAGGATCGATTTCAACGGTAAAAGACACGAAATATTTCTCGCCAAAATCCAGCTTTTTTAACTAAACCAAAAGTATATTTAACTAGTATTGTTTTATTACAACTGACAAATATTTTGCGAGTACGGCCATTGTTGAAACATACACAGCTGACAATTTTAGCGAGGATAAATATTTTCCTCATGTTTGTGAGAAAAACCTTACCGAAAATTTGACGTTATCTCGTAACTTGGTTAACATCAACTGATGATGAACATTAACTGGTTGGTTTTGCGTGAGCTTTCGATACTTTATGTAAACGGGTAACATCCATATTACTTCAACATCTTGTGCGTGAGCATCAGAATCATTTTTATGAGAAATTGTGAAGTTGTATTCCACAACAGAGCTAAAAGAGAACGATTATTTTAATCAATTTATTGGGACGGCATGGATTGTAGATAACTCAGTGATGTAATGCATCACTCATCAGTCCTTCTGTAGGATTCCCCAGCTGAGAACTTTGAAAATGTTTAAAATTCAATGAATTATGGGATATAAAGAAAATTTTTATAACTTACCCTTGATTCAAGCTATCACTACCATTTGATGCTGCAATAATCTCAACCTTTGGTCGGCGTGAAGGGGCAATGTTCGCAATAAAATTTATTTTACTGACCCAAACAGTTTGGTTACTGGTTTTCATGCCAATATTTACTGGGTAGTTTGATAAATTTTTCACGTTATCATTGTCCTCCAAAACCACTTTAAATGCCATTGTTATCGTGTTTTTCTCATATTCGTATTTTGTCATATTTTTATTTTTAATCTGTCCAAAATTTAGTTCAGCACTATTTTTGTATGTTTCATTGGCATCTGATGAATAGTAAGAGGGCGTGGCATTTTTGATATCGGCATCAATGTTTACACCATAAGTTATTTGATTGAAAGATTCACTGGTTACAAATCGCATGATGGTTGAGTTGATTTTTCGATCAGGAAGATAAACCTATAAAATGAAGCACAAGCTACTATTTTAGAATTTATCAACATGAATGACCTAAGTTAAAGAAACTTGAAAGTGAGTGAGAATATTTCCAATATCCAGGAACATATGCAAGATTTGGTAACTCCGTCATCTGTAGTATAGTACATGACAACATGTATAATCATCATCACAATATAGCTCTTCAGTAAACATATTTTTTGGATATCAGGTGAAGCTGTGAAGTTACACATTATCATCATTCTTTGAGCACAGCATTGGATGAAACCGATCTCCTACATGAACAATTGCTTTGGCAAATAATTATTTGGTATCATTGCAGCCCGCAGTGTGGATGCATGGGGAACTTGTAGGAAATCTTTTAAGGGTTTTGATTGATACAGCTAAATTCAGTTTTGTGACAAGAAAAATAATAATAATAAAACGTCATTGAACCTAAGGCCTCGTTCCCAGAGTGTCAGTTCAAAAGAGGAGGCCATTTATTAAACAGACATGCAGTATAAAGTCCAAATAATTCTACTCGTAATTATTCATTACTTCGATAACTTAAATATTATAATATAGATGTAATTATTATCATATATTATACTTACAAATAAATTTCCATCAAGATTCATTCTTTCGATCATGATTTTGAGCGTTATTTCAACAACTTGTCCGATGTTGATTTTTGTAATGTTGGGATTTACCGCCACAGAAAACTCAGGTGTGCCAGCAATGTAGCCTGGGTCGGGTTTGTACATTTTAAAAGGTCGAACTTCACCTTTTGTTGTCTGGTAACGGATACCAATTTTCACATTCAAATCAACCAATGGTGTTACTGTTTTACTGACTTTGACTCTTATTATTCCAGTTAAATTAGATCCTTAAAGATAAATATAGAACTTTGCGTAAATGCTTAACGAGACAGAACAGAGTTATGTATGATACGCCTTCATTTGTCCCCGTTATATTTACTAATAGTATGAAGGGCGTGACATTTAGATTTGCATTCACAAAATTAATGAAAAACGAACGAGTTTCTGCATAGAAAAAATAGAATAACAATCTAATCTAATCAATAGAATCAAAATTTTTCATTGAAGAAGTTATGTGAAGTAAAGGAAATGATAATTCAGTTTGTCGAGGATCTGCCTCTTATTTGGTTGACTTTAATCAGCTGATAAGACTCAACCATGGATTCTTGGAATATTGATAAGATGATATATGAACTGATGTGTCATATCATGCGGGTTCACGTGTACATACCTAGAGAGAAGTTGCCAGCTATGTTCGGTGTAAATTTACGGATGTCTTCTCCGCTGGTAGAATCGTTTACACGCATTTCATTACCATCTTTGTTGCTGTTGCTCAAGTAAACAAGTGAAGTTGGGATATAAAATAAAACCGTCACATTTTTTGCTGCTTCATATGAACCATTTCCATGCTTTACGTTCCAAGAAAATTGAACCTCGTCGTTTATAAAATATTCTTTAACTTCTGGGTCTGTAATGTTAATGGCCTTGATTTCGGCAAATAGATAAGGTTCATCCTAAATGTGGGACAAAAAAGTATATAAAAGAATTTTACATTAACACTGTGCACTGCTGTTTCTAAGGCATTTTATAATTTGGTACATTATTGGAGCCTGAATGCATGTAAACTGATTTAAAACATTCAAAAACCTTGTAAATCTGTATGAAATCTTGTGTCACTCCAAGCATGATACTTCCTGCATAAGAACCAATACCAATCCAAAATTTTGAACCGTTCATTAGCGAATGATGATCATTAACTTTGACTGAGAATGAAAGTTTGATCGTGTTGTTACTTTGATTTCTATCTTCACCCTAACAAAGCAGAAAATAAAAAATAATAACGATAATCTGAAAAAAAATTCGATTTAACAATTACTCAGAGAGGAAATTTCCATCATGATCATCTCTCTTATTCTTCAGTGGATTCTATAGGCATTCTGTATTTCTCTATACTATATCTATATAAACAGCAAAAAGTGTCAAAGCAGAAATAAAAACGAATGAACTGAATACACCGAAGAGGATTCTTACCTTTACATTGCTGAAATTCAAAGTCACTCGACTTGTGATGTCGTCTGATCCGGTGTATTTTTTTGGCGTGGGATTTTTAATATCAGCATTTACGGAGTCGCTTATAGCACCAAGGGTCACGTTTTCAATGCTCAGAAAGCGAAAGTCGTTCAGGATTGTTGTGATTGCCAGAGTGAATGAAAAACCGAAAAAAGGCAAAGTTACCTCTACGTTGTAATGCAAGGTTTTTTCAACTTCAACAACTGAAATAAAGAATATTTTTTCTGTTGAGCGATACCTAGATGATATTAAAAGCTGCAATATATTTATAGTCCAGTTTTGCAATATATATATATAGTCCAGGTTTGCCTGGTTTTAGCCTGTTTAGGATTTGAATCTTTCTTACGAGCAGTGGGAAATCCACGAAGAGAGTGATTGGAAACACCGACAGCTGAACTTCTTAGCTCTCATGTTTGTACTTCAGGAGCATAGGAAGTCTTATACGCCAAGTATAAACCATTTGTCGCTATATGGAATGACCACCGACTGCTCATAGAAATCGCATGCATGATTCAGTGCGACCTTATCAGTACTCAGGAGCCCATCATATTGACCGTATTGTTCGCCTCTTTTCACTGCACAATTTACTCTGCTCACTGAAGAATTTACCCCCGGCCCCCCCGATCCTTCGATAAAATCAGTTGTACTCAACTTGTACTGAGTTCTTTAAAATATCAATGATCAAATTAATGACATGCAGTAGCATTTTTCAGTCATATTAGCGAAGATACTCTTCATATAAATAACGAAGACAATACTCTATATAATGATATTAGTATTGTTCAATATAATGACAATAGTAATAATATTCGTATTAAAATTATGTAAAATGCTGCTCTTTACATGGATAATAATGATAAATAATAATGATTATTGTAGTGCATATGATATAACGTTAATGTAATAACAGTAGGTACTAGAGGTACTGGATAAAACCAATGATACCGCAATGAGAAAATTATAATATATCTTACCTCCTTGGTTGGTACGTGTTAACGTAATCTGAGGATAAGTTGTATAAAGTTCGGTGGAATACTTTGGACCATAAATTACTTGTCCTAATGGCGTTGCGGTTGCGTTCATAGTGAAAGCGACTTGAAGCAGCGTCAAAGGATCTAATGTTGCTGGAACACTTCCATTGAATTTAATTTCCATACTTCCATTGACTTGCAAGGAATTTGTAATGTTTATCTGTACTTTGCCAGCGTCGAGGCTATTACCGATATCTTCAACGACAGGGCTATTGGATATATTCAGCGAGTACTTTTCAGAGAGCTTAAGGTTTTCAGAACTGAATTGCACTGTTATTGAGCTCAGTTCTTTTGGAGAGGCACTCTGATTTTGAACTACATGCAGACGATAGTTGATTGTACATCCAGCAGCAAAGAATGTTTGATTGGTGACTGCTTCAAAAGTCACCACAAGAGCGTTGTATGTCTAGACAAAAAGCAGACGTTTTTTTATCTTCCGATTTAATTATCCATATGTGATGAACATTAGATATATTATTTATAAAACTGGATGTTTTTGAAGCTCGTTGGTTACACTTCTATGTAAGCATGTTTCTCTTCCTTGCCCCAGCTGGTAAAAGGCAAGGGGAGCAGCTGCCCTCCTGTTCCGGTGTCACTGGTCTGACAGGTGGAGGATATGGTATAGTAAATATAGTAAATTTTATTTAGAATATTGCTATCACTACTTAGAGTATATAGAATCATTAAAACATATGTATATATATTGTGTTTTTTTTATAACAAGTTCATTTAGTTGCCAACTGTTCAGTAATAGATAAACAGATGAGGTCAGAATGTTTAAAAAAAATGGAAACGAGGCTATTCAGATTATTGGTCACTCATGCGGTATTATAATGAATACATGAATACATTTATATACTGAATGGAGGGGGAACTTACCGTTACACTTCTGCGTGTTCGGTGATGAAGTGATCGGCGTACTCTCACAGCATCATCGTCAGTTGTAACAGTTATACCAACAATAGCCGAAGGTTTATCAATCTGGTTGTCTTCAACGGTGTTAAGATCTGCTTCATTTTCAGCCAGAATGGAGAGAGTAATTTGAGAATGATACTGATCAGATAGCTTCTTAGCCAAACTTATAACTCCTGTATCTGCGTTGATATTGAACAAACCATCTTCATTTCCCTTGCTGATAGAATACTTGATTCGACCACAAGGACAATTCGTTTTATCAACACATGTCTCCAAATCTGCATCAAATGCCGAAACTTTGAGGATTTCATCACCAACATTTGCATTTTCCTTTATTTCAGAATCATAATATCTCTCTTTAAATTCTGGTTGACGGTTACCTGCGAAAAATAAACCAGCGATAAATTTTAATAACGAACATGTTTTTGGCCACTCGAGCAATTGTGCCGTTGTTTCGTTGAATCACCCAACCGCACTGTTAGAATATAAATATGCAAGCACGGTGAAGTTATCTTGATATTAAATTCTAGCTCATTATATATACTGACACTTCGAAGTTTGCCAGGTTTCCATGGGACAACTGCAGGTGAAAACGATCAAGTGGAAAACAGGTGCATGAGCGTGGGCTATTGAGCATGAGCTATTGCAATAATAATGCCGAAGTTCATGTTTTTAACTAACTGATATGCGATTTCGACCAAATTGGTTCGAATGATTGAAGGAAGACTATAGCAGTTTATAGTAAAGAGTTGGGTTTTATGGAAACGAGCATTTTGCAGGAAACCTGAATTTAATGGGATTTTGTTCAGGTGTCCATAATATCAACCGCACCGTACTAGCCCTCGACTGCAGCTTCAAAATGACCAATGATTATATCAGGCCAAATTAAATTTATCCCAGTACATTTTGCTTTGTTCATGAAGTGTCATATGGTATATCAACTTACGATATTTTGAGCAGTTTTCCCCACTCCAACAATCATCACAAATACATCCTTTTCGACCTTTTTGTTCACCACAGGTACCATGTTCGCAATTGACGTGTTTTTCCCTATTTAGATTTAAAAAAACAACAGCAAAATTGCATCAGTAAAAAACGAAATAGGACGTCAAATAACAGTCAGAATATGTTGCAGGTGATTTGGTACTGAGAGCAAGGGGACAATTTTGAAATATCTTATAATTCTGCATCGCGCGTCTGGTAAAGCCGTGCGCACAAATATTAAGATGGACGCCATTCATATTCCTCGGCATATTTAGCGACTACACTGACCTACGCAGTCAGAACACGAACTAATTTACATTTTCAATCGTAGTTCTAGATTCGCGCGAGTTACTAAGAGGAAGCTCAATATAATAGACCTTTTTCATGATGACGTCGAACGCGGAAAGTCAGATGTTACACGAATTTTTATTGGCTCGATAGTTTTTGTCGAGCCAATCAAATTTCGTGTAACATCAGACTTTCCGCGTTTGACGTCATTATAAGAAAGGTCTATTGATGCTCTATAAACAAATTACTCTTAGCAGCGCGTTTATATAATACATATTATCTAAATGAGCTCTGCCTCAACATTCAATATGCAATTGCTGAAGATAAACAACAGTTTATAGGCCAAATTGAAATAATCGTAATCAATAATCGTATATATGCGTTATATATTGACTGATGCATCTGATATCCAATTTCATTGCTTTGTGGACGACCTAGCGCCATTATTGATGATGCGTGTTCTCTTTTAAAAGTTTTTTATTCAAGGTCATATCAATTGTGATGTATGTTGTCCGGGCAATGGACCACAATACACCTGCCTTCGTTATCGATAGGGGAAGTGGGCCAACAAGGGTAATTGTTATCGGTTGGGGAATAGGGTGTGGTTTCTCAAATTTTTCGGTAGGAAAGTGATGTAACGAAAGATGATAATTCAGATGTCTAAGCGCTCTTTATAAATTTTTTAATACATTGAAAGATCATATACAGTTAACAACCATATATTTACTCTTGTGATTACTTTGCAAAAACAGAATTCAGTAAAGAGATAGCAAGTTTAAAACTTCAAAACTTTCGTTGGGATTTGAATTATTCAGTAAAGTTTACTCCCGAACATTACGTTCGAGTAAATAAAAATGAGAAATAGATATACATATGCCATGCATATCCTGGTATTTTGAACATGCACCGGGAATCTATATATTTTCTACCTTTTGTGAATTTATAACTACCTCTGTTAATTACTTTCACCGAGTTTTCACAGCATGCTGCGTTTTAAAAATTTAGTTATAATTGTAACGGTACGGGTTAGCAGAAAATAATTGAATATACTTACTGTTTGCAAAACACATCGCACCGATCACAAACTTCATCTTCAGGACGAATCAAATTCTTAATCAGATCCAAAAATCGTCTATAATTACTCCCTTCGACGGCATCTTGACTGGCAGGACGACAGTTGCAGTCTTCTATTCCACATTTGTACTTTTCTTCAAATTTACATACTTTAGCTTTGCAAGCTGTAAGTGTAAGTGCAAGGGATATAGGCGTTTCAAGGGATATAGGTATAGCTAGGAGTTTTTACTCTCTGGCATTTCAGTAATAATCTAAATGGAGACATTAGCTGTATCTTTCGTTGAAATCTATTGTTATATTAACATATTTTACACGAAGATAAGTCATGCAGGTAAAATCATGTTTCAGCCGCTCTGTACGTCTAAGCAGTTTAGCACATCAGAAACAACCCAATAATGGCGATAAAACCGATAGTAATCCGCGGTTATATACAGGGTCTATATTTATGTTCCTTAATTTCACTGCCTTTTCTTTTAAAAAAGAAATTATCCAAAGAGCTTTTGAAAAGTATACTCACAGCCTGTGCATGCCTAGTGCATGCTTAGCCACAACAGGTTTGAACTAGCTACTTGGAACAATAGAAAACTCGATTCCTCTGTCTGAGACATATAGTTAACCGAATATTTCCTAAAATTTAAATAACGCCGTAACAGCGTGCTAAGCCGTAATGCTGTTGCTTTTAAAACAGCTGCGGCGCTAAAATTTATCTTTCGTTAGATATATAAAATCAGTCAAACAGCTAGTGCAGTCGAGTTCACATGCGTTATTATCTGCAAAATCAGTTATCAACTTATCATATATAGGCCTTTTTTTATAACTGCACTGCGCCACAAAATTCATCCCAGTGAAAATATATAGGCCAATATCTATAGTTATTCGGCGATAGACCACAAGTGCTACATTTTTTAGTTCTTCGCTTAACAACTCTTTACACTCAGTTATCAATATAATTTTATTGTAACTCGTTACTGTTTCCTCAAAACTGGAAGTATCCGAAATAACAACGACAACGTATAAGTTTTTGGTCTTTGCCATCTGCTATCTAGTGACCGCGGGTATAGCTATATATACGTAACTTTATACGTATTCTATAATCGTTTGCCTAATCACATTTCCCGATCGGTTTCACATTTAAAAAGTGAATAACTTACCAATAAAATTTATTGCACTTGATAAAAGAACGAACGAGATCACGAGAAAGCCAATTTGATTCGCCATGCATGGTCTTGTTATGCGATGTTTCATGTGCGTTCACTTCGCTGCTACGCCGGATTATTTAGTTGTGTTGATCATATGAAATAAAGACATCAATTATTAAAGAGTCGGCATTGGTCGTTATGTCCGCTATGAATACTTTAAGTAAGTGAATTTTCGAGTAAACACACTTAAAAAATTGTCACTGACATATATAATATATTCATAGTCACATTTTTACTTTTTTCATTTAACTTATTATAGTAGACATTATAGGCGCGAACTAGCTTTGCCATAGGCATAGTGGCATAATGTTCCTATTGTTCGTGAAAAAAACAAAAAGAAGGTTGAGGCCAAAAGGAGGGAAAAAGAAATGTCTATAAGGAACTGTCGAGTTGACTGTATATATTTTTAAGTTCCATACATCTTTTATATTTCCTCAGTTGTCTGTTGCTAAGCAACTCTAACAAACTTAACTCAGTTAAATTAAGCAACGGGGAAAACGGGGATGAAAATGCTGATGCTTCGGAACGCTTCTCGGAAAGACCGTTTAAACCTTAACACACTCAATATCTAAAATTTTTCAAAATATTTATTGTCACTTCGCAATTTGCTATATTTTTTAATATGCGCATGTTGTATAGTAACTTTAACAAAGCCAGATGTTTTTATGCTACTCTGCTTTGAGGCTAAAATGTTAATTGGGACTGAAAAGTAAAACATTTTAAGTATAACTGTCAGTGCTAAATGAATAAATGAACGTGTGCAAGCATTATAATTTTAAATTCGACTCACCTTGTAAAAACACACGCTCGTCGTTATTGAGTGGGAACCTAGGTGTTTTATTAATAACATATCAGAGACATTATTATTGTTTTTTTAGCATGTCTAAGTAATTCATGCATGCATGATGCATATCTGTCGACTAAATTGTATGTACGCAAGACATTGACACGAACGAATTAACGACAACGACAGCTTGCAGTGCATGATGGTAGTGAAGCAGAATGACATGCTGACATGAATAAAACATACAATAGTTATATACTAATATAGTTTTATACAGCACAAATAATGAGCGTCTTTCCATACATGACCATTACACTTCTGATTTATGCCTTTTACTGAGTTTAAAGATCACTGGGTGTTTTTTGCATGCCTGATACTGGCGCACGAAGGAAAACGTGTAATTACTTCTTTTATTTTTCAGCAGGTGCATCGTTTTGAAGTTAATTATATTCAAAAAGCTGTGAATTTAGCAGTCGAGGCGGAAAATATATATAGCTGAACGCTTATATGCTAATATTTTATTTGTAGTGTGTTGTTATTACGCTGTTTCGGCAAAATGCTAACATCTAGCTGTTTCACGAATATTTATATTTTGAGAACAGGGAAGAGAGGAAACAGAGAGATTCACTGAACATATCTTCGTCGAAACGTATGAAAAATTTGTATAGCTAAATTATCAGAAGACCCGTCTTTTTTTTCCGTTTCACTTCCCATATCAAATTAAAATACAATAGTCAATAAACTATAATGAGAATGCCACGACAACATCTCATGCACTTTTCCCTATTTCTCGATAATATTCCATTCCATTTGGGAAATTGAAGGCAAGCAGAGAGATACCTATAACACTGAGATACCTATACCAGGTTAAAATGTCTTCTTCTCATTTCTTGCTGCTTCCGTGTGGCATGAGCTATGTAGCCTATATATACTTCGTGCATTTTGGGCATATGATAACCTGCGAGAAAATGTATGAAATTTAGGTTATCCGGCTGAAATCGAATTTTTAGCATTCTCTGAGAAGACATTTTGACACAATTTTATCCATTTTTCTGCCTATTTTGGACAATGCCGGTAGACCTTGAATTACCCCTACCACAAAGTTTATCAGCAGAATATGAGAAATTCGGTTAATTCATATGAAAACTGCATGAAGTTATTTAACATTATGATCAAAAAAAGATCACAAATGTGGAAGTGAAATATTTTACTTGCGTTGTTTTAGTTCGCTGCAATCCTGGGTACGAAGTTGCATGTGAACGTCTCTTTAGGCTATATACAGCACATGTAACAGTTGACGTGACAGTGGAATGTTGTTTTATGAGATCATCAAAAGAACTGCATGGTTAGTTCACATTTTGAAATTCAGTTTGCATGTCTGCACCGCTCTTGCCTAAAAGTATCATGAAGCCTCATCACAGTTGCAAACTACAAGCAACGAAACTAGAAGCAAAAACCAAATACTGACCAGTGTAAAAAATTTAATCTTGGATCAATAAAACAAGCGTACAGTCCATGCAAATGAATCAAGTGCTTATGATATAGGTCTATAAAGGTATATGACAATATTTCTACCCTCTTCTATCCACCAATGCGAATATGAGATATATTCTTTGAACATACTTACAAATTTATACATTATTACACATTGCATGAACACATTGCATTTATACTCAAAGTATATCTATACATCGTTGGTCCATACTCCATAATACCATGCATCAATCAAATGACGAATAACTATAGCCAGTCGTTAGTGAACATCGGTGTAGATAAACGGTTCACAATCAAATCCAGGAATGGTGCAAAGTATAGAAATTCATTATATATATATAATAATTATTACATTAAAAATCAATGCGCAAATTCTATTCTAGTAAATGGTGTGATATTATTATATACACCACAAAAGTGGCAACTTAAATGCGGTATTACATCTACAAGACTATAATAAAATGAAATTATGAAAACTATGAAACTGTTGCCAAGGACGAGCAAACCGTTAGTGACAGCTATTCCACAATGCTTTTAGTTTCCATCCAGAATTTTTAGGCAAATGGTAGACGCCTGTTTTGGTTGCTGAAAATAATAAACGTAAAGCTGTATGAAATAGTAAACGTATGTGATGCCCATTCACATATCAATTAATATAAACTTTATCATAGGCATGAAGGCTCTTTCAGCTTTTCACATATGCATGCATGCTTTGTGCATGCATGTTGTTCCAGTGGTTTTATGTTGCATGTCATGTAATGCTTATATGTATGCTAGGAGTTACTATCGCATGCAAGCAATCTAATTTTGGCCAGGTTAGACGGCACAATTTTTCCCCATATTCGTCAGCGAGTCGGCAAAACGTGGAACCAGAACGAATTTTTAATCTTACCACAGGAACAGAGAATTATAAGGTGAATACTGCAGCTCCAAGTAATAATTGTATGGCTACGCTTTATGTTGGAGATTTCTCTTTACAAACAATCTAAAACGGCTGTAATCAAGAGCCAAGAGACTCGAACGAAATTCAAGCATTTTTCCCTTTTTCTAGCCTTTTTTACGCCAGAGTTCTATTCTTATATTTCAACACATATGTATACAAACACATTTTTCGTACCTCCCCACTTTTCACCATCTCGAATAATTTTCTGTTTATCAGTTGCAGGTTCACTTTCATCATTATCACTATCTTTAATTTCAACAACTGCACAGTCGGATAGTGTGCTCTTCGATTGTTCCCACTGGTCATGCGATATTGAATACCATTTGCCCTTGTTTGGAATATACTTCATGTAACTAATCATGTTGTTACCAACACCATACACCATTTTATTGGCGTGATCAATACCAATGATACTGATGACCTGCACATCCACAGCTAAAATTAACAAGTTAACGTGTTACACATCTCTTTGTCGGTCATTTCTTCTGAGTCATTACAGCAAGCCAACAAATATTGTTGGAATGATAAAGGACACACAATACCTCGCCAGGTTCCACCCTTATCACCTGTCCAAAAGCAGCTTGGTCTGTTTCTAAAAGGAACAAAAAAATAATAGTACCAATCTAAGAGTGTTGTGTAACAGGGCCAAATCAGTATAAGGCATGAAACTTCCTAAGTTATCTTAAGATCAGATATTTTCAAATTATTTTTCGAAATATATAATTGTAAAATGAACGTTTATACCTTTGTGACGAGACCGAGCAAATGTAAATAGCTGAACTTGAGTTATCAACTAAAAAACCTCGTCGGTAAAATTCTAAAAAAATTCAAACACATTTTAGATGCATACCAAGTTGAATAATAATTTATATGGCGGATGCATGTTTTGTGGAACCAAGTATCTAAAGTCAAGCTTAAGAACACTACGGTTTTCATGCTCCAAATTCACTAAAAACAGTAGAAAATGAGGCATCTGAACTGATGAGAGTTCAGAGGAAATACACTATATCGCTTGAGATTCAGTATTGTTATCTTACCAGTAACCGCATTTGCAGGGGTTGGAATAGGCTGCTCTGTAAACATAAAACGTACACTGTTTAGAGTTGGAACATCATGAACTAGGCCATCCTTCGCTGGAAACATTCTAATATTTTGGCCGTGTAATAAATCTTTATAATAGAAAAATTACCTGGAACTTTAAATTGAACAGACATTGGCACCAGGGGCTCATAATAACTTTTCCCCTTGTTGTTCTGATACGTGAGAGAAACTGGTGTCACAGCATAATTCGTACCACTTTTCTTCAATGTTTTTTCAGAATCCAATGATACAGAAAAAGATACAGTTGGACGTTCTCCAAATTCTAACTTGCTCAACTAGAAAATATGCATGATTTAAAATTTCTACATAGTATTCGTGTACGATTGCATTGCTCATCAAACAACGATTTAAAAACCAAGTTGTATTAAACTCTATATATTTGTTGTTATCCCTTATAAAATTAAGATTGATTTTAAGTTCGAGAAAAAAACTTACCGAAAACACGACATTGTTTCCTGACTTGATGATTTTCAACTGATGTTTGTTTTCGTGGACCTGGAGATACTTTGTATAAACTGGTAACATCCATATTACTTGAATTTGATACGCATGTGCGTCTGAGTTGTCTTTATAGGAAATTGTGAAGTTGTATTCCACAACGGAACTAACAATGAAAATGACAGATTTATTATTACTATATTATAGGTAAGCAAATTGATCTTTTATATGGTAAAATGACTGCGCAACACGGCGAAATTTGCAGCTCAAATAGCAATCCAGATTCATCATGCAGATAGCAATAAAAAGAGCACAGTTAACTGTCAAAACAAATTTTAAATTTTACAGTATAGAGTATGAAAGAATTTTTGGTCTAAGTGCATGCAGACGATTTTTCAAAATATCAATTGCTGTGGTTAAAAAACATAAATCCATTACCCTTGAACCAGACTGCCACTAGCATTAGTGTATGATTGGATAAGCAAACTTGGTTGACGACCCAGAGCAATGTTTGTGATGAATGTCATTTGACTGATCCAAATCATCTGCTCGCTTCCCTTTACTCCAACACCAATCTTATAATTAGATCGATTTTTAACGTGTTCATTTTCCTCCAAAACAACTTTGAATTTTAGAGTCACTGTATTATCCTCGTTGGAAGAGAGCGCACTTTCGTCAACAGCCTTATTTGAAATCTGCCCAAGATCGATCTCTCCTCTGTCATAGTATGTTGTGTTTCTGGAAGTGGAATTGAAGGTTGGTTCGGAATTAGAAAAAGCCGGAGCCACTTGAATGTTTGCGCCAACAGATTTAGTTTTAAATGACTCGTCAGGTACAAAACGCATGATGGCTGAACTGTTTGCAACAGGAAGAATAACCTAAAATTTAAAAAGAAATCATTTAACATCACGTATTATGTTCTAAATCCACCAGTCAAGACAGTTTATAGTCTAAATACTAGAACGACTAAATTACCTAAAATTACAGATGGTTTTTCTAATAAAATTACTAAATTGCTTCTAAGTATTTGCTGTATTTTAAAAACAGTAAATTGTACAGTAAATTGCTGTATAGGTAATTGATGAATGAGATGCGCGCTGTACTCACATAGAATTTTCCTTTTAATACCATCTTATTGAGTAAAATGGTGACAGTGATATCCACAGGCTGTCCAATGTTTACGAGTCTGTCAGGAGCGTTTGATGATAAATTAAACGATGGCACACCAGCGATGTAGCCTGGACTGGGTTTGTACGTTCTGACCGGACGATCTTGACCCCCGCTTGTCTGATACTCGATTCGAATCTCAACATTTAAATTAGCCAATGGTGTAACAGTGTTATTGACTTTCGCTATGATTACACCGTTAAAACTTGTTCCTGCAGATGCAAAAAGTTGTAATTTCATTTTATAGAAAATATTGTAATTAATTTTTGAGGTGACCTTCTTCATTTAGATTACTGACGTTATCAGCAATAATTTTTAATGTGGGACTTGCATGTATAAGACAGTCACAAACAGTATTGTTATACAGGTGCTGTGTATTTTAAATGTGATTGGTTCATTCGTAGTCACGTGACTTTGAATAAATGCAATGTTTCCCGCCAGGGAAACAAGCGAAAAATTGTTGCCCGCTTCTTGTCATAACAAAGTAAAGTGTTTTTTTTTTAATGAAATTGTTGTGTAACATGTATATTTTTGTTCATATATAACAAAACACTTAATGTACACTACCTCGGGAAATAGTGAGTTTGGTTTTCCCTCGAGTCTCAATGTTTCAAACATTCAGGCTCTTGGGAAAACAAAATTCACTATTTCCTTCGGGAGCATACATTAAGTGTATAACATTTAGCGTTGACTTCCCGCCCTCCCAAATGACAAAAAGGGAAACGCTCTGGGAACGAGGTTGTGCAAACTAGCCTTGACTAGAATTACTAACCAATCAAATTACCTCGTACATGATCGAAACTAAAACTTTTATCAAACAATTTTTAAAATTAAAATCGTTCAGAAACAAGATTGATATTTCGTAATATACAAAGAGGTGCTATACCCCTTTCTTACCAACCCAAATCTGAGAAAAACATACCATATATGGACCTCAAACGTCTTAACTAATAGGAAACCAGAAAAAATCATTTTGACACCGGATATATAATAAAGACATTTAGATACTAACCTTTTGAAAATGCACCAGATAACGTGTACTTCCGAATTTTTTTTTGAGTTCCTGCTTCAACAGACGCCGGCTGGGCATTAAAACTCGTCAGGCCAGTGATAGTCACAAAATCAAGGGATGGAGAAAAACAAAACAAAATGTTTACATCTTTTGCATTTTCATATGAGCCATTTTCCGAATGCTGGACGCTCCAAGAAAAATCAAGTTGGTCGTCAATATAATAACGGGTGGGATTTGTGTTATTCATCGCTTTGATTTTAGCGTATAAGTATGGTTCACTCTAAAATAGAAAAGAAACAAGGATGTTTCGTCACATATACAACTGCTTTTCTCAGTTGAAGATTGAAGTATCATTAAAATGCAATTAGCAATAGCAATGTGCACTTTATATGTGGACTAATTTATTGCAAAACAGAATAAAGTATTTTATAATATAACATTTATAGTACGCGCGTGCTGATGTAATGAGAATTTGTAATTGAATCGAATTATAATATTTATACAAAAAATTTTTATTGAGGTATATTATAAAAGAAATAGAAAACATTATCGGTGTTTCTATACAGTTATAGAAACACGCGTGGGAGTTTGGGAAAACGAGAAATAATCAATGGGAAAAGGTGCCCGTAGGGCGAGTTTCACTTCCACGTTATTTCGAGTGAGTCCTCCCATTGGCGTCGCCAGCATCAATAAGTAGGGGAGGGGGAATATTCATACTCCTCCACCTATAGTCATAAAAGTAGCTAGTATAGTTGTACCTTTAAGAACGTGAGGGCATCTTGTCCCACCCAGAGCATTTCTTCTCCTGAATGTGCGCCCACACCAACCCAATGTATTGACGAGTTTTCAAGTAAATGATGATCGTATATTCTGACTGAGAATGAAAGTTTGATCGTGTTTACACTTTGATTCATGTTCAATACCTGCAAGATAAAGATCAAAGGTCTTACAAAAAGTCTTATCAGTTTTTGAAGAACTACTTCAAAACGAGGGAATGTTTTAAAGATGAAATGATCATGGTACCTATATATACTCATTTTCTCAAACAAGCTCGTTTTTATCCACTTATGCATGTATCAGCTTACAGATGCTTACCTTGATTTTCCCAAAATCCAAAACAGCTCGACTTGTGATGTTATCCTCTACTGCAGTGTACATCATCGGTGATGGAGCTTGATGTTCTGCTTGTACAGAGCTACTGATGCCATTAATCTTAACATTCTCAATACTCAAGAAACGGAAATCATTCACGATTGTCGTAATTTCAAAAACAAATGTAAAATTGAAGTAAGGCAAAGTTATGTTTACATTGTAATCCAAAGTTGTTTCAGCTCGGACCACTAAAAATATTTAGAAAAATTTGGTCAACACTCGTACCAATAGATAAATGTAATGTAGTTTGGATTATAAATTGCATGCATGATTGATGTTGAAAGGTACTGAGTTATATCTTGATACTTCACAGGGGGTATAATTATAATAATGGTTTTGTGTCAAAATAGCGGTTGTTTTGGTAAAAAATTTACGATGATGTCACAACAGACGTGCATGTTGTGACGTCAGTTAACATGCATATATCAAAAATATGATGACAGGCATTTAAGTCCTTTCGATGAAGTTATTTCTAAAAGTTGCATAAGATATGAAAAAACGGCGAGAAAATCTTAATATTATGACCCCTTTCTTTTTACAAGTAGAAATTAATGCTTTGTTATATGAAAAATAAATAGTTTTACCTCCCTGTTTGGTACGTGCTAGCTTGATTACGGGATACGTTGTGTAGAGTTCGCGGGAATTCTTTGGACCATACGTTACTGCCCCTGCCCCTGACGCTGTTGCATTCATAGTGAAAGCAACTTGGAGCAGCGCCAAAGGCTCCAAAGCTTCCCGAACAGTTGCGCTGAATATAATTTCCATCTTTCCGTTAGATGGCAGAGGATCTGAGATATTAATCTGTACTTTACCATCGGACCAGATAATTCTGCTAGGGCTTTTAACAACACCAGAAATTTCCACTGAATACGTGTCAGAGAGATTAAGGTTTTCAGAAGTAAATTGCACTGTTATTGAGTTCAGTGCTTCTGGAGTGGCACTCGAATTTTGAGCCAGAAAAAGACGATAATTCATTGTGCATCCAGCAGGAAAGAATGTGTTATTCGTCTCAGCTTCAAACGTTATCTCGAGCTTGTCGTATGTCTAAAAGTAGAATTATTTAGTTGATTAAACTCTAAGAGACTATGCAATACATGGGATTTTCCTTTAGACTGGCTCACTGAGTTATTTCGCAGAAAAACCCGGCGGTAAAAATTACACCATAGACCATGCAGTAATACGCAAAGAACCAAGTTGGCGAACATACACTCACATGGCTTCTGGCGCCCAGAGAAAACAATAAATTTTGGGGAACTTACCGTTACACTTCTGCGTGTTCGGTGATGAAGTGATCGGCGCACTCTCACAGCATCATCGTCAGTTGTCACAGTTATACCAACAATAGCCGAAGGTTTATCAATCTGGTTGTCTTCAACGATGTTAAGATCTGCTTCATTTTCAGCCAGAATGGAGAGAGTAATTTGAGAATGATACTGATCAGATAGCTTCTTAGCCAAACTTATAACTCCTGTATCTGCGTTGATATTGAACAAACCATCTTCATTTCCCTTGCTGATAGAATACTTGATTCGACCACAAGGACAATTCTTTTTATCAACACATGTCTCCAAATCTGCATCAAATGCCGAAACTTTGAGGATTTCATCACCAACATTTGCATTTTCCTTTATTTCAGAATCATAATATCTCTCTTTGAATTCTGGTTGACGGTTTCCTACGAAAGATAAATCAGCATTAATTTTGATAACCGAAATTTTTTCGCCTTTGAACAAGTCATGCATGCGTCTTTATGCAATCGAGTGCGCCGTGAAGACAATGCACGTTTTCCTTGAACTTGGCTGGGTATTATCCGTGACCGGTAAATTGAATTAAGTTGCTTTCAGAAATGTTGTGGTAGATACCAAAGGCAAAGTTGTGAATGGCATGCATGTCTATAATGACTTTATATATAGTATATAGAAATTAGAAAAAGAATTAAATTAACTTACGGTATTTAGAGCATGTTTCACCGCTCCAGCAATCACGACAAATACATCCCTTTTGTTGATCACAAGCACCATGTTGACAGTTGATGTGTTTTATCCTGAAAGCATATTTACGAGTCTAATTCACGCACGATTTCATTTGGAGAAGTAAAGTTATAGAAAATTGTTTGATTTGGTATTTGGTGGGCTGGCTCAGTTGCCTTACACCGTTAAAACATGAAATACAAAGCAGAGCGGTAATCATATATAACTGAATTCACCAAAATTCGCATTAATAATTATAGACTACTAAAATGCAGTATCCAGTTTAAATGAAGGCAAAGAAAATACATACCAATATCAAATTCAATATACTTACTCGTTGCAATACATATCGCACTTATCGCAAACTTTATCTGCCGGTGAAATGAAAGCCATGAGCCGTCCATAGAGTCCCCCTCCGACTTCATTTTGACTGGCATAACGACAGTTGCAATCCTCTATGCCACATTTGTACTTACGTTCAAATTTACATTCTTTGCAAGCTGTACAAAAAGAACAATTTGATTTTCAGTATAAGATATACGGATATTGCATAGGACGACCAGAAATGTAATAATGCTGAGTATATCACCGAACACTGCAAAATAATACTGATTCAAACAAGGAATAATTGAGAAAACTCAGAAAAGTAATCAATTATTGGGCCTGAGATAGGATTCACAACTTGCGGAAACGGTGCAATGCTTTGACCAATGACCAGTGAACAATATAAAGCGTGATAAACATTTATATTAAGGTGGTATTGCTGAAATAAATCAATTACAATTTTGTTGCACCACACCCGGTGAGCAATAATTACTATTTACTAGAGGGTTAATGGTCCTAATTCCAAGTGAAAAAGATGAGTTTAAATCCAAGCAAGGAACATTGAAAAGTTGAGAAAAATCAATTATCGATTGATCCCGTACCTGCATGCTAGTACACTGAGTGCGATTAGGGCTACATCAGGAATCTGACGAAAACTCTGATGACTTTGTCAACAGTTTGTTAATTAATTAACAGCCACAAATTTATACTTGCTGCATGCAACGACTGCTGTATCCAATTTAGTAGTAATGTTTTCATGTATCGAAATACAAGTATTAGTGTGGAGGAGCCGAGGAGGAGTAGCGAGATAAACTTTTTTGGAGGCTGGACTGTCGAGTACAACTTAAAACTCAAGATAAACAAGTATGAACTATGAAAACTCAACTTAAAACTCAATATAAAAAGGTTTGTGAAAAATGGCACCACGCTATGTTATAGTTTATTTACTGAAACTAAAAATTGACTCACTTCTTTCTTTGTTCATAGCCTACAGTTTACGATCATTTAAAATATACATTTTGTAATCTCTATAGCTATATCTTCTCTGTAATAATTCTGGTTTATACGTCAATCATGAGAACTAATTTGTCGAGAAAATAAAATATTTATGATGCTGACATGATGTGCTAAAAGACTCCTATGTCTGGCAGCGAGATAATTGCATGCAGTTCGCTTTGCATTATAAAAAGTTGGCACGTCACGTTTCCCACCTGTGCCACTGCATGAGTATATGCATGCATGCATGGGTATATATATATATACGCGTGCGTGGCTTCCTGCATTAACCTCGCGACTGACGCGAGGCAAATTGAAAAACAACAATAAAATCCCTCACTTCGTTAAAATATCTCATCAATTAACTTTGTCACAAGAATGTCTATTTGCTTTCCAACCCTTCTTTTCAATAGCACTCTATAATATTTATTTGCTTTCCAACCGTTCTTTTCAACAACACTCTATTAACTATAGTTTACATTATATACGATTACATCATACTACGTCTTCAATGCCACACATTGTTATAATGTTATTGTATAGCAAAAGCCCCGGTTATCTCGCGCAGGCCGTAGCTCTCGTTTGAACCGAAAACCGAAACGGACAATTTCAGGTCACATCCAAACTCTTCCAACATATAATTTTTCAACATGTTGTACTCCTGTGCGCGTCGAAAGTTGGGGGGGGAAGGTTGTTGCTTGATAAGTGAAATTCAGAAATTTTGAATATCCGAAAATGATTTCTCATCTCGGCCGCTTAAAGTGAAGCGAAAAGAAACATAACTTAATCGAGGAAGGGTAGCGGGACGGAGAAAAACCTAATAATTAAGGTGTGACGTTAAAACGGATGTCACTCTGATTAGTTGAATTTTCTTCTAGAATTTTTTTTGCTCAGTTCATGCAGTTGTTATACATCCAAAATGTGAAGTTGTTTTAAGATGGCACCTTTCAATCGTGTATTTACAGCTGCGCACTAAATATCGAGGAACTATTTGAATACAAATGACGTGATCGAATTTTCACACTCCAACAAGTAACGTTCCGTTTACTTATAGTGGTAAAAGAACTGCTCCGAGATATCGTAGAGGCATATATATGGTTCGATTCCCGGCCTGTCGGAGGACGCGAGGCCAAGGCCCAAGTTGTGTTTTCGCCGTGTTGCCGGTTTTGGTCTTAATAATCATATAAATGTTTATGCTTCATTCTCCCGAAACACCATACATCAACATTTAATTTATGTTCGAATACGCAAAGTGCAAAAACTTTATCAATCTCTATATATCATATAAACGGAGAGCGCTGGCTAAAATGCTGCTTAACCGAAAACCTAATATTTATATACGACATCTGCTAGTAGCTATATGTATATATATATGAGTAGTACTATATTCTCAGTACGTGATAATAATCATAAAGTGAGAATTCATATCTTGAACATTTATATTCAAGTAGGTATCATTTCATTTGACATGAACATATTTATAGATAAATATATAAGTTTGACTTTTTGCTATACGTAATAATTTTTACGATGAGTCCGAGATATCAGCTCAGTCGGACGTCGCTCGGGCATTGCAAAATTTTCTAATATATATAGCATATATTTTAGTTCTCCGATGCGGACTCCGGAGAAACGTTTCAATTCGTTTTAGTTTTTTGATAATCAGAATATATTACAGAAAAAGAAATCGAGTCGGGAGTAAAACATCAAAGGATGGCAAAAGTAGAACGTGTCTACACAAAATGCGCCATGGCAACCAACGAAGGTTTTCGTTGCCGCACTAAATTTATGATTTTACTTACAGGCAAAGTCAATTCCTTTAGATACAAGAATTAACGAAATCAGCAGCAAACCAATGTGACTTGTCATGTTAGAAACAAGAGGCACAAGGCGGATGAATTCCAAAAGTTTAACACTAGCTCAGAATGTATATTGCTCTTGTAAAGCAAAAAAACGATTGGAATAAAACATTTTCCACCTGCTGTAATTATATAAGGCATTAATTGAACAGCACCGACCATATGATTGGTCAAAAATTGGAATTCATAATTCACTGTCAACATGAAGTAGCGGTAAATGGCAGGTCTTAAATGGTTCACGCTGGCAAGAAAAAAAATAATCCGTAAAACTAATGATTTATACTACCAAACATTTTGAGAATCCGCGAAGCATGGAAATTGCACTGAATAGTTCATATAGTTAGGAACATGCATATCTGTATCTAGATATATGAACCTTATATATGATTTTTTAGATCGTCCTTCAGGCTTCACTAGCTATATAGATTTTGTCAGTTTCATCGTAAGGCTACAGAAACTGGTGCGAAAAGCCATTATTTATAAGTAAAAGATCGTCAAAAAATACGGCGCATGCAGAAATTGATGCTAACTATTCTTTTTCAGGGAAATTTTTTCACTAACCAACCGCATTTATACTGACCGACTGCATACTTCATTGCTTCCTCAGAAAAGATTTACTTGTCTATAGTGTGAACAAAGTTACGCTATATAGTTGGACTGTATTAATTATTTACACACTTGTAATATATTGCCAAGGACAAGGTGTGTTGTGAATGTATATTAATATAACATTACAAGTCATTGGATGAAAACTGGGCCAAGATGTTCTATAAAACTTATTTTGTTGTACCGAGTCGCGTGTTAACACGGCAAACAACAACTATAAAGAAAGTAATATACTACAAAACAAATGCATGCGGTATATTCATTATGAACCGCCTCGTTTTCATTACACTAGGGCGATTTAGCACGAGAACGTTTTGACGTGAAAATGGCGAATAAATGGCGTGATGCGCCCAAATATGGACATGCCACGCCATTTACGCGTCGTCTTCGACGTTAACGTATTCATGCTAAATCTCCCTAGTCACTGAATTTATTGGCACGCACGGATAAACCGCGGTACCCAATCTTATCCGGGTATTTATAAAGTGAATGTGCGACTTTTCATATACTCATAAAAAGTACTAAAGATAATAATAAGACTAAAACCACTTGGTCTTTTGGTGTTTATTTTTTATTTCCTCAAAGTACAAAGTACAGTTAGTAAATTCTATGGCACTGCATGGTCCTTCATTTTGTTTCGTAGGTATACCATGCAAATTCCACACTGTTTGTCTGCAATTTAAATCCTAGTTAACTCAGAAAATCGATTCGGTTAAACTGTGGTCCGAAGTAGAAAACAGTTTTGTGACTTTTGTGTCGGCCATTGGCATTGTATAGGCCAACGTATAGTTTGCATGCGCACACTGGACTAATTATTTCTCGTTCTCCCAAACTCCAACGCGTGTTCTAGGCTGTATACATAGAAACACGGAAAATGTTTTCTATTTCTTAAGGATTGCTATACATACCACATATACGTTGTTCCGGAAAATTCGCATGCATACCTTTTTGAGGGTTCATCTCTCATTGTGTCCTAATTTAATAATGTGGTTGCGTTGGCAAATAACATCTTGCAGATGTTATGAAATGTTCTAGAAAAAAATCTGTTTGAACAACTGTAAAAACCTAGTTGTAACTTCAGAGTTATAGCGTTGAGTATAATGAATCGATATTAATCAAAATCACGCTATTGACATTGTATCGAAACTCATCATTGAAAAAGCATTTCCGGCAAGTATAGTATATTTACTCAACCGAAAACGAAAATTATACTATGGTATCCACTCAGTATTTTGACCAAGCTTTAGCTGTTGTTATAACACATAAATCAAAATAACAACGTGAATTTAAAACATCGACATCAGGTAATCGAATTTTTGGTTCGGATTTGTATACTGCATGATGAAAAGAAACCGTATAGTTTAGGTCTAACAAGTATTATCAGTTGAAATTATTAATACAAAATCAAAGAATTTTATCAATATAATGCATATAGAAACGCTGGAATATCAGTCATTCCAATATTCACTTAGCGGTGTTCTAGATTTCTAGTTCAAAATTGGGCGGAGACTGAGTGACAAACATACAAACAAGTATTCGGTTGTTAAAATGCAGAAATGCAGCAATAGGTGCGGCCAAATATGAACTTATATTGGCTTTGTCATTCCGACTGATCATCATCGCTGACTCAAATTCACAATTTAGTTCTCAGTTGAATGAAACCGGAAACAATTTTAACCGTTCAACAATCTTTCCCTCCATTACTCATGTACTGGGTGAAACTAAAAAAAACGCAACGCTTAAATATTCATGAATGTTCGACCTTTGTTATCGTGAAGATTTAGTGGTTTCGTTTTTTTATATACACCCAGTATATACCAATTATTTTCAGACAGCTAGTGTATATGAGAATAGTTAATTAATATAAATAAGAGTATACTGGGGTTATCAGCTCTATAAGTTAAACAATGGGATGTGTCACGTTCGTTATAAAATGTCATCAAAATTCAAACACTATACAGACAAGGTACATTTACCCAGCGCGGAGTTAGGATAAAACTGTTTTTAAAACATCTTTCTCTTCAGAATTAAATCTATCTGGAAAGGTGATATCAAATGTTAAAAAGAGGTCGCCAACTCCACCGTGTTCAGGACGTGGTAATCCTTCTCCTTGAAACGTTTTGGTGAACTTTGGTTTGATAACTCTTCCCCCAGAACAGAAATGAAGCTTTCTTCCCCCGATAAAGTAGGTATTTCATAGGTCGTATCTCCTATTAAAGCCTGGCGTAAATTTATCTTGATTGTATATATGAGATTATTGTCTAAATCTCGCTGGTAAAACTCGTGCGGTTGATCTTTTAGGATGAACACAATATCTGCTGGTATCACTCCTTTTCTCTCGTCTCCTTCTTCTGGAAACGTAATCGTGGTTCCCTCTTTCGACCCAGGTTTTACATCAATTTCTAAAATCTTTTCTACTTTTCTTGATGTAATTTGATCATGGTTTAGCACTAATTTAGTAATTTTCATTTTTTTTGTACATCCCGATTTAATTTCTTCCAAAGTAAGGTGCATGTTTTTATAAATGGGAGGATCTTTTATTCTTTGACGCTTGAGCGGCAACGCTGATTTAGAGGCTGAATCTTCGGTGCTAGCTTTTCGCTTTCCAACCTTCATTCTCAAGTCTATAAGATCATCAATAAGGTCGGTCTTTCTATGACAGGCCTTGGCAAAAACTTCAGTGAATATATTTTTAGCCATATCGTTGTCGATGTTCGATGAAAAGGAAAAGGCTGTACTATAATTCATTGCGGAACGATCAAACTCTTGTCTTCTGAACTCATTGCTTAGCACAAGGTATGCTTCGGTTATTTCGTTAAATTTAATTGCTGCTCCAGGATGGCTGTTTCTATCAGGATGATATTTCAATGCCAATTTACGATACGTCTTCTTGATTTCTTCGACAGATGCTTGCCGTGAAATATTAAGCACCTTATAATAGTCAATAGCCATAATTTAGAGGTATATTCCAAACTAATCTATACAGATATAAATATTTACACTGTTGCTATCAGTGTGACTGCTTCTCTCGGTTTAATGCTGAAACTTACATAAATTTCTTTATGTGGGTACGATTTTGTGTCAATAGAAATATCGAGAAACTTTCCGTATAAGGTATAACTTTCCATATTTGGAAGATGTTGAAACTATTGTCAGACAGCAGGGAAAAGCCAACTTCTTGTGGCAAATTCAAACGGAAATCTAGAAAATTCGAAAGGGAAGTTGTTTGATTAAGCTGCTGTAAATAACACGATTTATATTACGTTAGTATAATCTCATCCGAACAATGAGGAAAAAATACTTAGAAGCTAGGTCTATATTTATAGTCTTAATCAAAGCGTTTAGAGCTTGACGATAATGCTATTATTAAATGGATGAATAGGTTCTTAGGGCTTTCTATGCGAATTGTTCATTCAAAACTCGTCTAACATATTTTTATACTTTTTTCTCTTCATGGAACCTATGGAAGTAATGGAACCTATAGAATATTCAAAATAACGCGGTCTCGAATGATCGAACCAACCACCAAAATTAATTTTAATCAGATAGCTCCGCGATTGTGGTATGCAAGAGATTATAATTTAGTATTAATGCAAGGAACTATTTTGAACTAATACTAAATTAGCCTTGTATCTCAATGAAACAATTTGCTAGCTTCAATCTCCGTTTTCCTTCCGATGCGCTCACACTAGTTATTCTTAATATAATATTCATCGCAAGGTATTCAGTCACTTAAAAAAGACTGTTTGTCTAGTCAGTTAGTTACTGGATGTTCTTTAAATCGGACTTGTACTCTCCATGTTTCGCGCACGAATGTACTTCTGCCCCGCTGACGTATACGTAGTTATGAAGGGCAGTATAATCCTGGCATATTTTTGAAAAAATCGCGTTGGTTGCAACATGCACGTCACACGTGATACATTCTATTGTACTTTTTGTGCGAGGTACGACAATCTGGAGGTACGAGATAATCCGATACTGGAGACTGGGAACGATTTATCATTTTCCTTAAGCCCTGGTCAAACGAGAATGATAGTTGATGAGAGTTGAGAAGCGAGAGTTCGCACGAGAGTTTTCCAAACTCTGGATGCGACGGTCAAACGAGAATGAGAGTTGATGAGAGTTGAGAACGAGAGTTGATTACGGCGCGCGCATTAATTTCGTCATCACTCCACTTCGTTTTGCTATTTTTTTGTTTCTGCCCGTTGTTTTCAGAAAATTTTTTTTTTTGCAAAAAAAAATGCAAACCGCTGGCGGTTTTGCAACTCTCATCAACTCTCATGACCGATCGAACGTGCCCCAACTCTCATGACCGATCGAACGTGCCCCAACTCTCATCCAAATTTGAACCAGTTCAAAGTCGATGAGAGTTGATGAGAGTGCACGAGAGTGTATGAGAGTTCGTGGTCAAACGCAAGCGAGAGTTGCACTCTCATCAACTCTCATCAACTATCATTCTCGTTTGACCAGGGCTTTATTTTACCCTTTTCCCACTGAGCTATGCTATACTATAATTCAGAATTATTATATAGCTCAGTGTATTTTACACGTTATCCAAGTAACCATGACAACTAGTTAAAACATTTTCATAGCAACGACTAATGGTTTCACTACTTCGATTATTGTCCAAGTTTTAAGTTTAAAATTCTCAAAATGTATAAACTTGATTTACCTGTGGATATGAAAGAAACTGCTGCAATTCAAAGAAGGCGAAATGCTGAACTTCAACGACAAAGCCGAATATTTAATGCCCGTGTTCGCACAATTGGGGTAAGGCCGTAAGGATTTACAAAAGGATAAACGAGAGCTTCTTTTTAATAGAAAAGAAAATTAAGAAATTATTAACATTTGTTTGTAAATTTGTGTCTTGTAATGTGGAATTCCTTTTGAATAGTATCGTTGAGAAATACTCGAGATTGAGAAGTATTTTGCATTCTACATTTTGGCATAGATTTGAATTGTATCGAGTTAAAAAATATGCAACTAATTATTATATCATTTTATGTTTATAATAGTAATCTCATCGTAGAAATACCCATAAAAGATAAATCTACTGTTATTATAGTTTATCTACTTTGAACCATCATCTTCACTATGCATCTTACTCAGCTTAGTTGATTGATTAAATATTGCTATCAGTCTATCTTCATAACTTGAATCTGGATAAATCATACAGCAACGCATATAAAGTAGAAATCTCAACATATTGTGAGAATACCAGTTTAATTTGTGCAGGTACAGCCTTTTTCGGCATCAGTTGTTTGATATATAGTTCGATAGCATTGGGCTATTATATTCAATACCTAAACTCCCCTGACAAAGCTATGGACAGAGACCATCATTAACAAGGGGATAAATTATTAAATAAATAAAAAATAGTGTTTCTGAAGTTGTTATAATAGTCTATTGAAAGGCCTTTTCAGGGGGAGTTAAACACTCCTCACTCTTACGTCATGTAAAATCTCAAATTTTCCTGAAAAAGATTTCAAAAATTATTTCTGTTGGCTTGGTAAAAGTCACAACAATGCATCAACAAAGTGTATTAATGCTACCACAATTTGGTCCATAGTGGGACATATTGACACCCAAAACAATGAAAATGTCAAATACTCATGTATACGCCTGTTCTTCTAGGCTTAACATTGCTCAGTGTATTAACAGTACAATATTTATGTGACCAAATTGACCTGTAGTATGACATTTATGACATATTTGGATTTTCCTTTAAAGCATTTTAAATGTCAAGTGGAATGATCAATCACCATTACTTAACTTTTAGAACCACAGATATAAGCTATAAGAACTCACACTCTTAATACTAATGGGGAAACTGTTTACAAATGAAAAACACCAAAAATACCACAATCATTTTTGCACTTTACCTGTTTACCATAATTTAATTAGGCTTTCTGGCTCATAGTTTTCTCTCACCACTGACCACTCCATTGTAGAATTCACCAACTTTACCCAGTTCATCATATACACAGAAGACTTCAACTATTATTTCTTGAAATTATTTTCATTCATAGTTTTACTTTCCATGCCATGAATGTCGGCTGCCAGGTGTTCTATGCACCGTAATAGATTGACTTTTCTTTGTTTCCGAAAGAAAGTATGAAATCCGATCGGATATTGGCTTGTTTTTTCCCGATGAATCTACCGATATACCGTCATTTTCGTCCGAAAAATAATTTTAAAGGTCAAATGATTGAAATTTTTCAACTTCGCCAGCCAGCCATGTTGAAAATATTTAGCACGTTGCCGTTGTAAGTCAGAAATTCATTGTTTGTATCCGGGACCCAACCTCGTACCCAGGGTCTTTTCTCTTTGCTCACTCTCTGTGCTCACTCTGGGGGAGCACCCGCTGAGAAAAGACCCTGGTATCGGCTGGTCACGTGTCTCCCAGAATCTGGGAGGTAACAAAAATAATAACTAAGGGTAGGGTAGCTGAGTATTATGTTTTATGCGCGATGAGTTTTGCTGCGAAAATGCCGAGGAGTGAGAAATCATATTTAGCCTGTACGATATGAAAAGCTATGAGCGATCAAATATTACGGAAATAAATACCGCAAGAAGTGTTGACAGTCTATTTATCTCAAACCATATCAAGTAACATATCAAATTACAATCGAGGAACATGTGCTTCAGTCTCAAAGCTCATTTTACTGTCCGGAATGGCTTCGAAGGAAACACCTGTAAAAGCGTATCGAGCTTTTAATCCTTCCACAAATTCTTCTTCTTGTCGACTATGCAGAACTGTTGGCGATCCCAATCACCGCAAGAACTTATTCAAGCCTGCGAATCGAGCTTTGCTGAGAATTGCCGAGAAAATTTGCGGTCATTCCATTGTTTACGACGCGAATTTACCGCATCTTTTATGTCGACCATGCGAACGCAGGCTTAAAAATACTATAGCCTTTCAGCAGATAATTGTGGAGACCGAGCAGTCATTTCGCCAGTCCTATCAGACCCGTTTCAAACGCTGTACCGATGTTTCTCCGTCTATTTCCCAACCGCCAAGATCACGCCAAGCAACATCAACTGCGGCGCCTTTAGCGAGGCATTCAGCAAGAACTTCGTTGTCGTTTGATTCTTGTCACGATCAAGAGTCCAGTGTGAATTATGATATAGAAGTGAGTACGCAATACTCTTTTTTCTTTCGGACAGTTGTAAATGTAAATGGCAAGTTTTGAATATAACTATGCGAATTCCCGCAAACAATGCAAAATTTTGAAAGAAACATTATTATGCAAAAATATGTAAATTCACTTTGTGTAAACAAATATACATCAAGGGCCGGTTGTTCGAAAGGGGTTTAGCTTAAGCGATAGATAAGTTCAAAACGGAAAACAAAATTACCTATTTATTGAACAACTGAGCTGAAATATTTCGATATAAGTTGTTTAATTTTCCATGGAGGAACATATTCAATACATAAGATGTAGTTTCAGTCACAAGATGTATGAGAGTATTTTTACCTTTGGCTTATCTACCTAAACTTTGGGTTATCTACCGTTTAAGCTAAACACCTTTCGCACAACAGGCATCTGCTATCAATTTGCCATCATACTTCAGATTCCTTCCCTTCATTGGGCTTCATATTAAAATAAATATCCCATACAGCGACCAAAAACAAATGATGATTGAAAATGTGTAAATGAAATCTTCATGTTTCAGTATACTACAGTTTCATATACCGCCTCAAATCTGTTGTAGAATGTAAATCCTTTGCAAGCTGGTTACAATGAGCAACTTAAGATTGCCAACAATGAATTGGTAAATATTGCTAGAAGAGATGAACCATCTGTGCTAAGAGATCGGTCCTATGCAGGTTTGTCCCAGGAAACGTGGATGGTTGAAGTTATAAAAGAACTTTCCACTAGATGCCCCACAGTTGCAGATATCTTATCAAGCTTGCTCGATTGTTCGATGGAGAACCTTGGCAAGAAGTTATCTCCCATTTGCCTGATTTATAGCATCATCATGTTTATGAGATGTCATGAGCTGAGCAGAATTCAGAGAATTAACACTGTCATTCTGACTGATGGAAAGGCATCAACAAATGTAGGTTCATATAGCATGCTTTTTGAAATATTATATACTGTTGCAGCCAAAAGTGAATAGTCTCCAAAAGGTTTAAGGAGAAAACTGTATTGTGATAGACAATAAGTATAAAGTACAGTGGTAATAGCTCCTCAATATGTTAGTGCCAAATTATTTCACATGCTTTACCACATTACTTGTGGAAGGGCTGATCCAGATCCACCTAAATATGACTTACGTGGAATTTAACATGTTTTACTGGTTTAACTTGTTTGTTCCTTGTATCTCATTTGCGGCAAAAGTACAAAGCTTCCTGTGCATTTTTCTGTAAATTGTTCAGTGTTACATAAATTAGAGGGTACAGAAAAATACATAGTCTCTATCTTCTAAGTATCAAAACAAAGAAGGGGTAATAATATTTTAAATGATTGAACTCATCATATAAAATGAACTCTTCACTCTATCATTGTGTTCAATATAAAAAAAACAATAGTGGAACGCTTAACACTTTACAGCAACATCACTAAAGTGGAAAGGGTTTTGTATTCTTACTGTGTATTTCTGTAAATATGCACTGTAATCATACTAAACTATACACTAACTACTAAAACCAACACAAGTTATCATTATGACTGTCATACTAAATCTATTTAATTTATCATTTATAGTTGCTTGAGCGACTAAACAAGTATGGCATATGTCTCAGCCCTTCTAAAAAGTATGTTGTCCTTGATGACATTGGCAAACACTTTTTGGATCATGCAGTGGAGTTGGTGAAGGCTGGGAAGAAGTTTGTCTTCGTTGTCGACAACATAGATTGGGAGGAGAAGGTGCATGATATGCGAGAAATTCATCAAAATAAGAGTGTCCATGCTGTTGCTACCAGCATGGTATTCACCCGAGTTTCAAGTGACCACCTACCTGATGATGGCCCTCAGAAGGATATAAAAACTTGCAACTTCCGAGAAATAGTTGACATGAAGGATGAAGAGCTAAAGGAGATTCACTATCGTTACAAGATATTGGTAGCACGAGTCTTAATCAAGATGTTTCCAGAATTCAGCAGAATTAAATCATACATATCTCAGGAGCTTCTACTCACTCATGAACATTCTGATACAGCATCTTGTAAGTCAGAAATTATTACTATGCCTGTACTAATGAAAGATGAGAAAAAGTATAGCGATTGTGTTGATGTTCTTGACCAGCTGGAAGAGTGGACACACGAGATATACAAGGCAAGTGGCAAGTGTCAAGATCATGCAGACCATGCATCTGCTTCCCATCCCTTGATAGAAGTTCCAACACGACCAGATCAACCAAGATCCCACATTCCACCTTCTACTCAAAATTCTGATCCACTTCAAGGAGTAAAAGTTGCTTGCTTTGGCGATGAGTTAACAAGAGTGAGGTTTGCTGGAGCACGTGACCTTTGTTCTGGTTGTCACACAGCGAAGCAGCGACTTGATCATTTATATCCATATCGAATTGTTGGATGGCATACAAAGAGGAGTTTTTTAAAGGTGAGCCTCAATTTTTCCTTTTAGTATAGCCAGAATGTTGGTTAAAGTTGTTTTGTAAATCTGTATATAATAAATCTGTTATGACGATGGTATGCCATGAATTGTCTTTAGGAGCACCAGGGCCTATCAGAGAAGTGTTGGGACCCAGGTAATAAACTGTACCCTGGGCCCCCAGCCTCAGTCTTCCCTCTGAAAAGTCCTGCAAATGACAAAATTACTTAGACTATCCAACCTGCCTATCAGTCCTACAGACTACAGTGTTAGTAACCTCCATCTCAGGGCACTTTTCATATACCATGGGTACAAGGTTTCAGTGTTTGCAAGGTAATTATAACTTGTAATTTTTTTTTTAGTCTGTCTTTAAACGGCTGTACAAAAACTCCAGCAGAGAACATGGCACATTGAGATACTTTCGGGAAGTGCTTAACAGAAGAAATGTGACAGTTGACATCAAGCACTACGAACACTGTGAGCAGTTCTTCATGAGTGTTGGTCACTGTTATCTGATTGAAGCACTGCTTCAGTTCTTCAAGATGGAAGATATTAAAGGGTTGCCAAAAGAGAACGATCCTTTTCTCCATCACAATGAAAGTGATGAAGAAAAGAAGGCCCATGTTTTAGAAGTACTGGACAAGTTTGTTCAACAGTTTCTTTGTCCAACTGATGTTGATGACAGTACTGACTCTTTAGATGATGACAGCACTACCTCAGATGGTGTATTTAATTATGCACTCAACCTATTGAAGTCATTTATGGTTCTTCTGGATTGCAAGGATGCTGTAGCTTCTGGAAATGGTGAGCATTTGGCCACAATCCAGAAACAGATGTTATTCTATTTCTCATCTGTTTCTGGATATAATGTTTATGCCATTGAGATGCTTATATTTACCATCCAGAATGAAATATTGTTATCACCTCGAGAAGCACATCAGTGTAAGTGGGCAGCTTTGGCTAACTGGAGCGGAGGTAAAGACAAAAACATAGAGATTGATTTATTACAGGAAAACCGGAATGCAGATCTCAAAGGGCTTATTCGGATGATGGGGGCCAACAAGACAGAGAAAGCCATTGGGAGGATGAGTAAAGCTGCTGGAGGGGTACGTAAGATCGTTGATGTGTTCGACGAACAGGCATCCATTAGACGTAAATCTTCAGCCCATTCCCATCGGTCATCGTCTGAAGATGAGAATAAAATCTCCTCAGATTTGCACAAATTAAAGCCCTTCGCTTTCCTGGGTGGTCGATCTCACTCTTCATTTGTGGGGATTTCTTCAGACCCATTGGAAGATTTAAATGAAGAAGCGTTTTGTGAATGGCTTAAGCGACATCAAAGGAATATTGCATTGCATTTCCCAACAGTTGAAGAAGCACCTACTGTACATGCAGATGCAGAGGATGATGAACAAAGTGAGGATTTCAGTGAACTAATGCACTCGCTATTAATTGATGACGTCACAGATGATATCTAAAACAACACTAAATTGCCATTACCCATATATAGTCTGAAGGAACATTTGCCTGTTCCCTCTACTGTCTTTCTCTACTATTTCTGAATGTTTTCACTTGTTTACGTTGAATAACCTTGAACATCAATTCCAAATTGTTAATGTTCAATGTTATCATCAAGTAAGAGTAATTGTCTTTGTACAAGTTATTGTCTTTCCCAGCAAAGCTCACTTTGAAGAGAATTTATTGATTTAAAGTGAGACTGGTGGTAAAGATAAAATCATATAACAGAAAGTCCACATGAGTTCTCCTGTCCCCAATCTGGTGCAGCAAAATTGCTACAAAAATTATACTAAAGTCAAATTTTAATGTATATGTGTGCATTCTGTAAATGATTTATGTAAATATCTGTAAATAATGTTTAAAAGTTCATTTGGGAATCATGTAAATTTTTGTATATATAATAAGAGATTAAAAATTTTCCTATGTGACAAAAAAGGAAACCAACAAGATAATTCACACAGTAACATTACTGCTTTATATAGTATTTATCAAATTGGCATGTTTATTTAAATTTTGTGCAATGATGATTTCTCCCCAAAACATTTTAAATTTATATGTTATGTATATTCCCTCTAACTTTAACAAATGAAGTTATTAACTAAACTTATCCATATATATTGACTGGTGCATAACATATTTTCTTTCTATATCAGTTAATACAACTTGAGCAATTACATTTCAACTCACAAACACTACAGCAAATGTGCTTAGGATAAACAGGTGTTATGTTATATGGTTCAGTGTCCAGTGAAGTGAGCAAGATATTTCTAAGGCAATCGCACTTGCTTTGGCACAATGTCCTAATAGCATCTTGCATCCCTGGCTTATTTCTTGCAATGTCATGATTATTGTAGTGAAGCACTGCAGTTGCAGGTTGCCCATCTCTTCCAGCCCTGCCAGTTTCCTGAAAATATGCCTGGATGGTACGTGGCGGGGTAAGATGCACAACACTTCGTATACATTTAATATCGACTCCCATCCCAAGAGCAACTGTGGCAAATACCACCCTTACAGTACTTTCAGGAGAACACAATTGCTTAAGAACTTCATCTTTCATTTCCTGTGTTTGTGGTGAATGAAATTGAGCAAACAGTCTGTTCTCTGGCACTGGTGCTGATCCTTTTGGAAAATACTGACTGCTTCCCAAAACAGACTCAAACAATTTGTAAGCAAACCCACACCACTTCAATGGGATGTATATAATTGTCAAAGGATAGTTTTTCTGTGCCTTCAACAAGTCCTGTGCAATTGGAGTAAGAATGTTTATTATTGAGTCCACATCTGGTTGACCTCTGAAATGTTTTTTGTAGGTAATGTTTCTCCGGTCAGGATTACCAATGACTTCGGTACATTCTTTAAGGCCCAATGATTTTTTAATAGATTCTCTATCACTTTTACTCGCTGTAGCAGTCATGGCAACAACTGGTACACTTGAAAACGTTGCACATAACACAGACAAATTGCCATAATCGACTCTGAAATGTTGACCCCTGAAATGACAGATGTAATTTTTAATAGTAAGCACAGCACTATGTACTGGTTGATTGATTTGCTCCACATATTATATCACATTTACTTGCATAAGGATTATTCTCATTTATAATAGTTTTCACACAAATTATAAAAGTTTAACTTTACCACTGTAAAATGCAATGGGCTTCATCCACAACAATGGCGCAGACGTTTTCCTGGTAAGGTTTGCTCTGCATCAACTTTCTTCCATAAGGACAAGAAACCAACGCTTCAGGGTGTGCGAACACAATATTATAGTGTCCGATTTCAAGTTTGGCTTTGTCGCTGAGACGAAAATCACAGACAAGTTCAGATTCTATGTCGTCTTCCTCAACACACTCTGATGAATTGGTTACATCGAGAGCAGACGCCCGAATTCCACTCAAGTCTAGCCGCAAAATCTGGTTTTCTATCAGCGCGTTTAAAGGTGATACAACAACAATAATTGATGTTATGTTTGCTGTGCTTTTTGGGACACCTTTCTTCTTCGCATACAGCAAGGCAGGAAGCAAGCAAAAAATCAACGATTTACCGTATCCTGTTGGTAGAACAGCAAGAATATCCGAATTTAAAAAGATCCTTTCTAGGCAAATTACTTGTTTAGGTTTCAAAACAACCTCGCTGTAAAAGCTATTTAACAGAGCGAACTCTAAGCACGAGAGAAAATGCCGACACTTCGAGTTTTTCAACATGGCGACTTGCGGGATAGCCTGCGATCGGGCTCTCATATAGGCAGCCGATATGCCACCCCCCCAAAGGTTGACAATTTTCCTAAGGTCACATGACCAGCCGACACCAGGGTCTTTCCCGCAGTGCATTCCCCCCACTGTGCCCCCAGGAAAGCCTACAAAAGACCCTGGGTACGAGGTTGTCCGGGACCCTGATTGGACAGTTGTAATGCTAATTATTGGCCCAGAGTGATTGCAAACGTTCTGCGGCGTTCAACCTCCTCCCCAGGCCAAAATACATCGCATTATTGGCAATATTTGCCCTCTGATCAAAACTATTTATAACAACATAAGGAAAAAATAGTTATAGATGCCTTTTTATTTATTTAAAATAATACGGTAATACGTATAATACTCATTTTATAGTAAACCAGGGGGTCAAATCCTGGATGATTGGGGGAGGGCAGGGGAGTCTGAAGGTGGTCGATTTGTCTTGGTAATAAAATGAAAAACTCCTAGTAACTGAAACGAATATGACTGTGCGTGGCTTTCTAATCAGTGTCGCGCACAAACATTTTACTTATCCAATATCCAGAAGAATGGGCAAATTATTATTTATGTACATATTTTGCGTTATATAGGTTGATTTAGATGGCTTAAAAAATCAAGCTGCTGAACGAAAGGAAAGGGAGGAGACGGAGAGGCAACGCGAAGAAGCATTTGGTATGTTGTACTCAACGTATTTTACCGAAAGTGCTTTTTAATCAGTGAGTAAAGAAAAGCCTGAGTAGGTTTTTTTTAACACAAATTTACATCCAGACTATTTCAAATCGGCGAAAATGACTTGTTCACGACACTTACAAGGCTATGATATAAAATTGCGCAAATTGCTACCAAGCCAGCACATAAAGTGATCCGCGCAACCGCCTCGCTGCGACAACTGTCTCGATTTCTGGTTGACGAAAAGCTTTGACGTCACACGAAACAATTTATTTTACAGCAAATCAGACAAATCGGAATGACAAGATATGCGTGCTATTAGAGAAGAGGCAAGAGAACGATATACGAGAGCTGAATAAGTCTTTGAACGATTACAGAAAAACATTTCAAAGAAAGGAGGATACGCGCGAATTTGATTTAAATGACCCAGATCAACTGAAGAATGACAAACCAGCTCGTATATCAGATGATGATCCTAGATTAGGTATTTCTAGTTTGCAGAAATTCTCTGGAGAGGACCTTAACAGTAAGGAAAGGAAGCAATTACAGCAAGAACAAGTGAGGTTAGTCTACTATATATACGCAGAATGTATATACTCCACTAAAATAAACGTCATCGAGTGAAACTTCGTATTACTATTATGGATAGTCTTAATTTGGTTTATAGTAGAAAATTTTCATGTTAAATCCTTATTGTCAGGGAATGGTGCAAACAGCAAATGAACGAAAGAAGTCAAGAGGAGGCAAATAATTCACAAGCTAACAGACTTTATGATTTGAAAGCAAGAGAGTTGGATCAGAGAGCTGTTGAACTTGCTGAATCCGAACGGCAGTGCAGAGAAGCAATCAATCTCGCAACTGCAAAATACAATGCCGCGTTGGCCAGGGAAACGAAGGCAAAGAATGAGTTGATTAAAACTCAAGAGCAAGATGATAATTTCACAGAAATGTCAAATCACATCTTTGGAGATATTCTGACGGAGAATCCCGATGTTGCTCAGAGTGCGTTTGGTCCACATCGTGTTATTCCTGATCGATGGAAGGGAATGAGTCCTGCTCAAGTGAATGAAATACGAAAAACACAGCATGATCAGATGTTAGAGAAACAGGTTTGTAAATATGTAGTTTTTTCGTACAAATGTAGAAAATCATGAAATCGACATCTGTGTGTAATAATTTTTTTGTGTTTTTTGTTGTTTTAATTCAGCGTCTCGAGGAGGAAGAAAAACGGAGACAAGAAGAATGGGAAAGATTACAACTTGCTCAAGCCAAAGCAGGAATTTTAGCCGAACGAGAACAAGGGCGCGTGAAGAAACAATTAAACAAGCAACTTATAGATGAGAATACACGACTGGCTTCGGAACAGAGAATCTAGTGAGTATAAATTTGCGAGATATACATATTATACACCATTGCAAACTTAACTATATAAGCTATATACTCAACAGCTTTCTTATGTGAAATTAGTTTATTCACTGTACAAATTGTGTTTCCATTTTCAGCCAAAATCATCTCAACAAAGAAGTATATACCAATCCACCAACAGCTGATTTCTTCATGCAGTTTAACACAAGCAGCAGATGAACGTTATGCATGCAATCTTGTATTCCGAGTTGTATTCCATATGATGATAGTAAATATTTGTCTGATAAATGACAACTTCGTAATTATACTAAAGGTTATTGCATGCAATGGTCTGATATTTCAAATTCTTTATCTTTACGTGTATATGACTTTATTATATCACATTTGTGATCGATCTCTTACATTTTTTTAACAACCTTTTACTCTTGCAAAAGAGTTGTAAAGCAATTAGTTCACCACTTCGGCGTGATAAAAAACATCATCTTACTGGTGATTTCATAATACGTGCAGTATTGAAACTACATACAATTTATGGTTATTTCACACGGGTTAAACTACTCTAGTGCTTCTTGTATCATATATGTTGATCCTGTCACCGGGTAATACCACGCCAATATGGATAGGATATCAGCGCGAAAATGACATCTTAACAGATCAGGCGATACAGCTATAGTGAATTAATTTGCTAACTTACCTAACTGACCATGTAACACGAGATTTCCATATTTCAGTCAAAAATAACGTGTCCAACAATACAATAGATTCAATCATCGATGTATATGGCAGTATATAATATGTCTTAAATTGGTTGTTAATATTAAATAAAAATTGGAAACCAAATATATCACAGTCTTTGCTGACTTTTATGAGTAGTAGCATCTATACAGTATCACACACCACGTAATCGTAATGTACTTGCCTTACACGTCTGATTCGCATAGGTCGATCTCGTTATGGTCACAGAACAGATTCTATAAACACAGTTCAACGTACAAAAATTAAACTTTACACTGCACAACAGTAATTTTAAGATAACTAGATTTCAGTTGCTTTGCCTTTCGAATTCAAAGCATTTACTCACTAAAGACCTTTTGTTCTAAGTGCTATATATATGATTGCGTATCCATGCGATAATCAAGAGCTGAACTTGAATTATGCTATAGACAATAACTAATTACTACGCAATTATGCTAAAGTAATCTTGGATGTTATTTAGTTAGTTCTTGTGTAAATAATTCTTAATGCATTTAATTAACTACCATGGCTAAAATGCAGACACTTCCAATAAGTTTCACTCTTCACCATGATTATGTATACTTACGGAGCTCGGGATAACTGGAAGTAATTAGGCCTTTCGAGTGCAGATTTAAAATTGAATTTGCTATCACTTTTGCAGTTCGTTTCTGGAGAAAAGGAAGAAAAAGTTATTTGAAATACGGCTTTGGTGCATGTGGTCTATTTACGGAAGGCGACGTTTCACATTCAAAACCACGGGTGTGGTATGGCCTTGTGTACGAGGCTGAAAAGTTCTACGACGTAAATCACTGTAGGAGTTATGTAAACGTTATGTATATATCTGTGTCCAGTAGCAGATGACCAAGGCCCATAACCTCCATACTCTATACTGTCACGTACCTGATACCCGCCAGATGTGACCATAAAAATTGGTATACCACCTTCTCTGGCTGATTTGAACACAATTTCATCCCTTTGTATAATACCCTGAAATGTTAACTTTGCTTCAATCAATATACCAATATGTGTTGCATATTTGAAATTTTGGCGAATTTACTTTGCCGGAGCAATTCACTTTTACCAACTTGAACTACACACTGTGAATTATTGGAGGGTATTAATACATCCCTTACTACCACCCGTCCTTGTGGCCACGTCTCCAAATACTTCTATAGTACTGTAATTGCTCAATTTCATTACCTGCTCAGTTACTGCTAAGTTTCCAAGAGGATCACCTTCGAGAATATCAGTTCCTAGAAACAAATATATCGATTCGTAGTTTCAATTACCTACAGAATTTCTTTGCAAGATTAAACGAGTACCTGCGTTGTAAATGATGATATCAGGATGAAATTCACTCAGAGCCTCGTTTACGTTACTATAAAGAGATTAATAAAGCGTTAATATTTATTACGAAAATTTCTTCTTTTCATCCAAATATATATGATATATTTGGAAGGTGATCCCGGTGGACCGAGGATAGATTGGCAGAATAATTTGGCCGTGTTTACTGGTTCACACTTGCCCCTTGTTTCCTTTGTCTTGGCCTTTAGTTTAGACTAGATGTTGTCTGCAAACTTTCTAACCTGTCAGTCGCATTTTCTAGCAATAAGCATTCACACTGTACTGGTTGGCTGCTTCGCCTTCTGGACAGTTTTTTCCATACTTTTGCACAAAGAAAACAAACTAGGCCATGCACGTTGTACCGCTGAGTGCCCCCTCCTAGTCCGCGCTCTATTCTATTCTATCAAATTGGCCTAACCAAGAGTATCATTTTTGTTGCGCACATTTCTCTACAGAAAGGTAGGATAATTTGCTGTATTTACCGTTCAACGAGGGGAAGATACGTAGCGTCATCTGTTTCATGTCTTAACTCAACTTTTTTCCGAATCGCCCCTGCATGAAATTGAGTAGACTATAAATTTTATTAATAATAATGAAATATGATCGGCCGGACAATGTACATGTTCACTTTTGTACCTACTTTTTGCATAAATGTCCCGAGGATATATTCCAAAATTGTATACATCCATGATATAAACATCAGGATTATCTATAAAATCTCGTTCATGGCCATTGCCCTACCCAAAATATAGATGGACTAATTAACCAAATTAAACCATAACCGTAAATATTATAGTCCTGTATAAGGACCTCATATCGGAATGGAAGCTAAAGCCTTATAATAGCAAATTTTTATCGGTTTCAACATAAACTGTACCACAACCCTTATTAGATACTGTGGTGTTCATTGAGCTACTATTTGCTGTTTAAATCCGTGGTTGTCTCGCAATGTTAGTAGAATTGTAATGTTATCTCACAAGAGTTCCGTGATGTAATTTGTTTTAAACAAAGTAACATACCTGGTGAGCATCAAGGTCTATTATCATAGCTTTTGAAATCGATTGAAAACTCTTGAATAAAAACTAAAAATAGATTTTATCATTGATATGGACAAGACTTTGGAGACACGCCTCAAAACACATGTACGAAATAGCTTTGAGACAATATTTATACACGTCACGTCATCACTTAGTCTTCGGGCGAGAGAATGTCAGACAGGAAAATTATGAAATCCACTAGCTAATACGAACAATAGAACTGGCTTGTTTTGGTAACGTAAAATTCCTTCGAAAATTTGATCAGCAATCAAAGGGAACTCTTGTTACACAATTCCGCTGCGAGGAAGTTGAAATGATTTTCAAAGCATGCAATTATGTTGCAGAAACGTGACTTACGTGAATTGATAAAGTGATGTCAGCATAGGCGCAGAATCCTCCACCTTCGTCACTTCGACAATGATGAAAACCTCCTCCTAGGAAATGCAGAATATTGTATTATGTACACTTTCTAACGTCGTATAACAGCTTATCTTACACCGCATGATTTCCGTTCTCACAAGTTCTTATAACAATTCTGAAAAATGGATTAGGCGTGACAACTTCTGGAAAAGTAGTTTCTGTAAATGAACTTAAAAAAATGATGAATCCTTAAAAAACCTACCAATATTTATTGCCCATCCTTTATCAATGGCCAGTTTGCCAGCCTATATAAGACAAAACTATTGCTAAATGATGAACCAGAGAATAGCGATGTAGATTTATTGACACATACCAAAATAGTTCCACCCGTTTGCAACCTAAGTGGTTTTAACATAACTCTTTGGACAATAAAGTTTGGCAAGAGAGCAACTGGAGGTACTTCTGTAACTGCGGCAACTTTCCAGGACCACTTAAAAACAGAATTAGACATACGTCAGGCAGACGTCAACTGTCAAGTTTCAAAATGATTAGAAGGAATTAAGGTTCACAAGTCAAAAACGATGAATGGGTACCTTCAGACTATCAAGGTATTCCTTTGTGTGAACTTCCAGCAAATTTTCCTCACTAGCTTCAACGGGGCTTATAAAATTTTGATTCTTCAGTATACCACTCTCTGATAAATCAATATCAAAGAGATATATAAATGTGCTTGATCAAAATCAAGATTTATTTACAAATTTGGCAGGGCTGCGGCAACAGATAGTCAGTAGCATAACTAGAACAATAATTGGGAGGGAGTGAATATTCATATATTCAATTCTGAGTGACACCAATTGTTTGTAAGTGCCATAGCTTACAATAGAAATATGTCAGGCAGAACTGGATATATATGAATATTCACCCTTCCCCCCAATTATCATTCCAGTTATGCCCCTGCAGGTATTGCCAATTACCTGCTATATATCAATAATATCATAGTTCATTTTATTTGCATGTGCCTACCTACTAAAAATGCGACAGCTCTGCCCCATTTTCCTGAGTCAAATGGATGAAGTTTTTGTAGGCCAAAAAAGCTGATGTTGTAATCTGGACTGTAAACTATGGGCCACTGAGATGAATTTAGATCTTTGTACAAATCATTTCTATAAGGCAATTACATACCACTAGCATTGAGAACTTACAGTGTCCTAATTCTACCCTAATTCAACTCGTGTGAATTGGTTTTATATTTGCTGTTTCCCCTTTTCAGCAGGAACACAATGGTATGTAGTCATTGTAAATATCCTTTAAGATTAAAATATTTTAAAGACCATTATGAAGTTGTGATAAGACATTGACAAAAAATATTACTTAATTCTGTAAGCTGCAACCTTTGTTGAAGCTAATTTCACAAATGGTTCAAATTCTTCCCGTTCAACCATAGGAGACAGGGAGGATCTTGTAGGTCAAGCACAAAAAGATATTATTTTTCTACTATTTCAAAATCAGACTACTGATTTGGCCTTGATAAACATTTTTACTTAATTGTGTCAGGAGAGACCCCTTTAATAATAATAATGGCCTCCTGCTCAAAATTGCTTATGAGGTCCTAGGTGCCTCAAATAGTACTCTGATTTTCCAAGTGAATCCATCCCTGGATTTAAGGCCTAAACATAGCAAATTAATTTTTATTTTGTTATTTGATTTTGAGAGCAAAACAATGCAATGCCTAGTGACATGCCTTTACTATGTGTCGACAGTAAGACAAATGTAGACTTTTGACATAATTCTATCCTATAAAATTTGGATTAATTAATAAATGCAATGAAATATATCTATCAAATTCATATGGTATCATTTGTCTATTACCTACTAAGTAGACCAACCTAATGTTTTCAGAAATTCTCCTCACAAATGCCACGAGAACGTTTCCTGGAAATAAGGTCGTTCTATAAAATACTGTGACTAAAAAGCCACTGTGCTGTCTGTACATGATTGTTGTTAAATCTGGCTATAATTTCCTTCTGAACATTCTAGCCTCATTGGTTTCAATAAGCAATCTGATCGATCCGACCGTGTCGAACAATCATTGAAAAACGCTCGTTAACAATCATAAAAGTATGAGGTAAGCTATGTGTCTGAAGTTCTGCTTACGCGATTGTACCTGAACCAGTGATGTTTTAATTAATTTATTGACATAATACTTATCATACTCAAAACGAAAATTATAGTATCATTCGTAATTACCCCTCAACTTTTTCCGCACATTGTGATTCTGCCCTCTCAGTTTTGCAATTCTTGGATATTGTGCTCTGACCTTCTGCCATATTATTCTAATCTTAATATCTTTAATATCTTTTACTAATTAACAATAGTGCATTTTGGGATTGTTTGAAGATGGGCGTCAATCGAAAGTTCATTGGAGTATGGTCCCCCCTGAATTACCGTTCGATTGGCGCCAATGTTGGAAGGAAATATCAAATCAAAACGGAATGTTCCCACTCCTTCAATGGTGATATACACTGATTTATAAAGAAATCTGGCCTGTGTGAAATATGTTGATCAGAAGTAGGAATTTTGCACTGAATTTTCCGCTTACTACAGGATGCGCATTAAGGATAGGTTTCCTCATTATGATTCAATGGGTGTAATATGTATGCATGGTGCCATATAGCACAGATGACGTCATGACGGTCACAGAATGAAACGTAATTTAGAGCATGGATAGTCTTCATTTCATATGATCAAGAAAGGAAACTTTTTTAGAAGGGGAACATCATGCAGTCTTGAAAATGGGAACATTTCCCACTTCCAATAAGATATCTGTCACTGAAGATCTCCATTCGAGTTCAACGCTTACAATCCACCCAGCAGGACAAAAATAGGCTATTTAATCCATCAGAGAGCGATAAACCAATAGTCAAAATGAGCTTGTATGATCGCGAAATTTTCCTGTTTCACAAGCGGCAAAAATAGTCTCGTGTGCTTTATCAGTCAAACCTCAAACAAAGGCAAGAAGAGCAGAAGCAACAAACTATCTCTTTGGGGATGTCAATTATCAATGCGCTGTTAAAATTAATATGTAAAACAATGCAATGTGAACACCGTCTACACTTTGTATTTACTTCATTAATATAGAAATTATCTACTAAATTTTGGCAATTAACTGCAGTACACCACTAGCCCCTAACAGTTCTCCTGCCAGAGGATGATAAAAGTGGTGCTTAAGAATAAATTTGGACAGGTAAAATACATCTGCAGACATATTGTATTTAGTAATCATGGTCTGGGAAAGTGCCTCTGTATTTGTTTTCCAAAAACTCTCCAAATACAACTGGTAATTCAATATTACTGTTCAGTTCCCTTTCTTTAAATGGAATCATTGGATTCTTTATCTGAAGAGGGCTAACAACAGTTTCCAACTGTGGCCCAAAGAAGTACGCTACAGAAATACGATCTCTTCCAGTTTTTGACTTCCTAACTCGATGCATTGTGGCTTTGAATGAACCATTGGTCCATACCTCCAGCATATCTCCAAGATTGACCACAAATGTCCCTGGAATGGGAGGTGCTGGAATCCACTTACCATCCTCACCTCTTATCTCCAGACCTCCAACATCATCTTGCATTAGAATTGTAAGTATGCCATAATCTGTATGTTCACCACAGCAGATTTCATTAGGCTGATTAGTGCTAGGAAGGTAATGGTACATTCCAATGGTGGTTGTAGGATATGGATGAAATTTTTGAATAAAAAATTCTTCTTTTAACCCTATAATGTCAGTATCACAAAATAAAAAGCATGAATAACACATTATTATTTCACTATCAGCAAAGGTAAACCAGACTGTAGAGATTTAGCTTTATGCAAGACCCTGTCTATGAGATTTGCACAAGGCAATTGCATTGATGTGAACTCAATACTATTGATTAATTATCCTTTATGTTAATACAACTCTGGCACTTTTATCAGCTGTTGATATGATTAGTATATGATGAGCTATGAAGGGGCCAGGAAATTTCCAAGCCTGGTGATCATGATAGCTAAAAACGGCAATGGAGGGAAAATACCTGGGACCCAAAGCACCCAGAAGTGGGCCAAGCATAAGAAATAAGTAAAAGGTGACCATTGCCATTTGACACACACCCTGTCACAAGGATTAGCAAAAAAACTGCTAAATGAACTACAAAATTTTGCAGAGTCAATAAGGGTTGAGTCTAAGGGGGCTTTTACTCACTGATTTGTCACAGACCATGGAGTGGTTTTTGCTGACCTTTGGGATTTCACAATTGATATATGCTTTTTCCACATTTCATCACCCCTATCTCCCTGACTTATTAAGTCAATACAAACACAATCATAACACAAACACTGAACTTGCATTTCATATTCAGTTACTGCAAAGCTTCTGTTACTACAGAGTACAGCATATAAACATTACAGTACCTACCCATGGCTTGTGCGAGGGCATTCACGATTTTGAAACCCAATACATTCAGTTCTTTATGGTATGCATCAAGAGCATCCTGGAAATCTCCAGGTTCTTCAGGCAGTAAATTTCTTTGGGTAACGAGGGGAAATTTCTCTTTGCTTTGGTGTGTGTCTGGAAGTTCGTCTCCGAAAGAGTACAACCCTTCTCGCCAGTCGGGAGCATCATTTACTAAGTACGCTGTTGTTTCACTTTGAAATTGAAAGTAACCCACCATTCCTGGTGTTCCTTGCGACTTTATCACTTCTTTCTTTCTCAGAGGCAATGCGAAGAAGCTCTTCAAAGCGTTGAATAAATTTATCTGTACTTCTTCACTTACGCCATGATTTTTAACATAGAAGAAACCGTAATCTCTGCATGCTTCTGCAATAGATTTTGTTGTATTTACGCATTCATTCTGATTGCTTTCACCTTGAAAAACTGATAAATCAATCAACGGTATTCCCACTTTTACCGCATCATTTGACATCCTTTACTTTATAGGTAAAATATAACTAAAATTTTATCCACAAGTTGTCAAGTTCGGTTCCAAATTCCAAATCTGCGGTGTTCTTTAAGACCAGTGAAGGCACGCATGCGCTTCAATGAAAGTTTGTATCTAATTAGCACATATAACACGGCCTAATAAACCAATAAATACCGTGTTATATGTGCTAATTAGATACACTAGTGGCACTACTCATTAGTCACTAGATAGATTAGCTAATAATTAATAAGTTATAAGTTCCACTTTGACACAAAATAAAATGTTATGAGGAGGGGAATAGCTCCCTCTACAGCCTCTGCTCTACAGCTCTACTGTCCTTGTTTTTAGAGGCTAATGAAGGCTGAGCCTTTTATACTCTTCAATATTACAGCGATATCCTACACCCACTATTTTGTTACTGAAGGTATAACAACTGCCTAATATAAAATAGGGGCTTTGCCTTTGGTAAGGAGACTACGACTAGAGTTGTAACTGGGCCATCACATTTTAAACATTTGGTCATCAAATAAACCTTTTCCACCCATATTCAAGACAAAAGAGAGTCATTTCAAGTAATATGGTAATCTTTATTAGATTTTGTTTGTTTCTTCTTTTAATCAGCGTGATTGTAAAAACAGCCCCAATAATTCATCAGCAGCTAATCCTGGTGTAATGTTTCCTCTTTTAACTTGCTCTTCATAATACCTGACATTCTCTTTGACAGCTGGATGTTTCTTAAATAATTCCAGAACTTCATATTTTATGTAACTCCACATCCAAAGTCCATGCTGTTCTTTTCGTCTCATTTTTAGTTCCCCTGATTCAGTCATAATTTTAAAAAATTCGTCCACCTGATTCCATGCTTCATTAATACCTTCTCGTTTTGTTGATGAAGCGGTGAGAATCTAAGAAAGTTCCAAATGAACAATAGCATAAAATCGGAAGTTATAAGATGCATAATAAATATACTCCATCTGATACGTCACAAAAAAAACATGTAGTAAGGTCTGTGTTCGGCCCAATTTACCCTTTCAATTTTCTCATAATCAACTGGTATCATGCAATATAAAGTTTTTAAAAATTTGAAACAAATATGAGGTGAAACAGTTCATGTTTTAGAACCTTGCATTTAAAAAATTCCAACTGTGACAATGCAAGGAAAGTTTTGAAGACTGTGCACTGTGCATCACATGCAAGTTATACAAAATTTGTGTTATGTAGTGTTAAGAACTTTCATTTATGGTTACCTTTGGGTTACCAGGGAATTGACCTCTCAATTAATGCGCTTGACACAACATAGGGAAAGCGATGATACCAATGTTAGGTGGTGGGAAAGTAAGGCCATTCAAACTATTCCTGTGCAGCATTTGCAAAGTAAGCATGGCATTTAACAAAAGAAATATATATACCTTAGGCTTCCACAATAAAGACTTCTTGCTCCGTAAAAATTTACTTGCACTTATGTACTCGGCCTTCATTTTTCTGGCAGCTGCTTTCAAGTCTCCATCATCTTTAGTAATAATTATTAGATCTGCAACCTCCATAATCCCACGTTTAATCCCTTGCAATTCATCTCCGGATGCAGGACTGACTAACAAGATAAACATATCTACCATTTCTGAGACGGCAAGTTCTGATTGACCTACACCAACTGTTTCAACCAAGATCGTATCATAACCAGCTCCTTCACATAGAACTATAGCATCATTTGTACATCGAGTCACACCACCTACATATAAAAGAAAAACTTCATTGTATTATATAACAAATCTAACTATGAGAATTGACTAGAAGGATTCAACAAATGCAGTGATTAAGAGACACAGACTTGTATCTAAACTTTTCAATGCCAATACTTCTAGATCTTAAGATCTGATATTCATCAACTGCAGTCAAGGAGTCCTATGCACCTTTAGTTCAATGTTTTACAATGTTTTTCCCTACCAGATGACTCCGCTGTTTTGCAGATTGCTCTAATTGCTTGTGGTGGTCTGCTATAGGAGGGGAAGCTGTTTAGAACATTGCAGCCATGTCTGCTATTTCCAGACAGATAAAACTGTTAATATTCATTGACAGTCACTTTTAAAGTACTCTAGAATTTACCTCACCTAAGGCACCTCTTGATGGAGATGGTCGAATAAAAGCATTAGGATGTCTACTAAGTTCTGTCATTCGTGTTTTATCTCCTAGTAATGACCCACCAGTCGTAACAGATGATGGATCCACAGCAAGTACTGCCACCCTATGATCTCTGTCAGTCAATATTGTCCCTAAAGCTTCAATAAAAGTGGACTTCCCTGCTCCAGGTGAGCCTGAAATACCAATGCGATATGAATGAGGCTGGAATAAATTCTGTCGACATACTTTTAAAACTTCGCTTAACAAATGTTGAGCTAAAATCTTCTTCTTTGGATGAGAAGATTCTATGAGGGTGATTGCTTCAGCTAGTTTAGCACGATCTCTGCCTAGAACCCCATCAACAAGATATTGAATGTCCTCCTTTGACGTCCCTGAAAGATGCCGAGAAATTCTTGGAAAGCTATAAAATTTATTTAAAAATCTATACATGATGTATTGCCCCATCAGTTCCTTCTCCTCTCGACTCGAGAATTTTCCAATTGCCGTAACTTCATGTAAGATCAGACAAGAAAGATCAGCTTTTGTAGTTTGTCACAAAGGTTTCAGAGCCGGGAATCGTCTGTGGGAAGCGTTAGATAGATATGAAACGATCAATGAAAAACTCTTCAAAACTAATCTAATAGCGAAAGATTTTTGCAAATTTATTACAAAACAACCTAAAAAGGTTGGGACACCCCCCTGTCCCCCATCACCATGACACCATGGCATGTAATGGCATGATGTTAAAAATTCGGGTAGGTCTGCCCTCCCACCTCCTGCACTAAATTTCCACCACTGTTCAAACATGGTAAATTTATGACCATGTTTTAAAGGCCATTTTTTAAAAATAGGAAATATGCATCATTCACCATTGTGACCTGTAAGGAAGGTAAATTAGTTCGGTGTAATGTGGTGTAGATCGGATGAGGAGAATAACTTATTTTCACATGAAATTCTAAATTTATTCTTTAAACACATCCACATGTAGGATTTTAATTAGCATGCCTCAATAAAGCATGCCTGTTCGACAATAAAGCATGCCTGTTCAAAACAAAATGAATAAAGCCTGAATAAAGCATGCCTGTTCAAAATGCTATAACCTTCAACTGCTAACAGCTATCTCGGCCAAAACTACATGCAAAAAATTAGGGGGTGCATGTTCATATATTCTTTCTGCCAAACAGATTTCTTTTGTATGTATATGCATTTTCAAAAATCTGTCAGGCTAAACCAATTATATGAACATACACACCCTCCCAATTATTGTGCTATTTTCAGCTCTGATAGCTATTTTGTTTTCCAGTGTGTGTGCTCCATATTTGCTAGTTATTTAAAAATTTAATTTTAAGCTAATCATAAGTATCTGTGATGTTAACAATGAAAAATATTTTGATTTCCTAGGGGGAAATATGGAGAAGCAGGAAGAAGCACATTCCCCTGATGTTTGTTTTTGCAAACAAAATAAACTGCATAAAGACATATTATTGCATAATCAATAGTTGAACCCAATGAGGGTAACATGTTTACTTCATGATATGAATATAATTACAAGAAATAGAAACACTCATTTATCAGCACAGCAAGTACAAATAAATTAATTTGTTTTGCTCTAAATTATCCTGAACACCAGGCACATGACAAGTTTGTGTGTTTCTGCAGATGGCAGCAATGGTTTTGTTAAACTTCACACATGATGATTGGTAGATCTGGATGGATTTTTGGAAAGGGCAAGTCAACTTTTCCCTATCAAAAAAAATTTTAAGCGATGTTGATCATTTTAACATTAAACTGAACAATGGGCAAACATCCCTAACCTCTGGTCGCAATAAACTACAATCAACTCTCTTCATTTTTGATCGCTTCTTCTTTTTTGACCTCACTTCTTCATAAAATTCATGGGCTAAATCCCCATCTTCATTGAAAAACATCGAACTAAATTTAAAAAAAAGAAAAATTGTGTAAACTTCTATAGTTTGTATACATAATAAAAAAGTGGGACAATTTATGTGTGCAACCTCATCTGTAAACTTTGTTGTGATTTCTTTCTTTTGAAAAAAGTAGAAGGGGCAAGGCATTCTTAATTAATTTGTTTGATCTTACTTACTGAAGGAAAGACATTACCTATGATATAAACAGGATTGAAAAATGTCCTGCAGCCCATATTGTTCACAATTTCTATCAATACTGAACGATATTGTTCCACTCGATTTAGTTTTAACAATATTTTTTAATTTTGTTGACACATGTAAACAGAAAGGGGCCAATGGGCAAGGAATGCCAAGGATAAACCGACTATTGACTATGTCAGGTTGTCCTCCGGTTCCAGTTTAGAATGTTACTCAGCCGTGGTTTTATATGTATGTAAACGTTATTTTATTGCCATCACTAAGAATATACCTACCTAACTCGTTTCAAAACGAAAATTGAACCTCTATAGTTGTTCAAGAGGTTATTTATTCGGTTCTCAGCCCCATTTACAGCGCTGGATTCTTCTTCATAATCTCCCCAATCCCATATTTTACGGTATAGACCTGATACCTTCGATCCCATTCATAGAAAACGAATGTTATTAGGACGAAACTGAAAGATTATTTGACCTTAAAGACTTTTTACATACTGTAGACTCTCAACTCAAAATTTAAAATTTATGTTTTGTATAATGTATACCATGTCGTCACACGACAGCTTCCTGGTGTTCCTGGGGACAAATATAGTGCGAGACTGTCACGCGTGTTTGTCACGAATAGGGATCAGCATTCAGCAATAGACCTTTCCTATGACGTCAAACGCGGAAAGTCTGATGTTACACGAAATTTAATTGGCTCCACAAAACTATCGAGCCAATCACACTTCGTGTAATATCAGACTTTCCGCGTTTGACGTCATTATGAAAAAGGTCTATTGCATTCAGCAGGGCAGGTGAGAAGTTTATAACTTACGCCTAGTTTTCATTCAATATTACTTTTAACTTCTACGGCAGATGTAAAAGTGTCAGCATATTTCTGCTATACGTGCAAAAAACGTTTATACCACTATGCGTTGCACACAAAGACGAGATCAATCCAGTCTTCTGTCGATTGTCTACATCGATCGACCGAATGACAGGTAACGACCAAATGAGAACTAGGTTTTTCTTTGATCTATCAATTCGCTACGACTTACTAGGTTATGTAGGCGAGTAATGGGTGATAATGGGTGACCTACAAGCATAGCTACAAGACAACCAAACTGTTTTGGATTATATGGTGATCTCCAACATCGACAGGACCAGACAGATACAAATGAAGGAAATGGCAAGAAATACAGTGGATGGAAATTATGACAGTCGTAGAGCAAATTACGTGGAGGAAAAATACTGCCTTAACCCACCCTTATTAAAACAAGATAACTACTTGACAATTATTTGTATTTCAAAGGAATAGGAAATATCATTAGCTAATACATAAAACTTAATAAAGAAGCAACTAATATTAAATTAAAGAGCACATGCAGTTCTAGTTAAGATATTTGTGATACAATGCAGCTTTAGCTTCATGTCATGAGCACATTCGTGTTCACAAGTTGCATGTTTATCGAAACTTATATCGGACATAAGGGACTTCGACATCTTCACCATCAGCATCATTACAGCATAATTCAAAAACTAAGGCTTTAACATGAGGCTTGATCTTCTTCTTAGATACTTTTGCGACAAGTTCTGTCATTCTAAAAAAACAACATTACGGTATTCGTTGGCGTCAGAAGGATGAAAAATAAATGCTCAATCAAACGCAAGCAATCCCTCCCTCTTCAACTTTAAAGTATTACTCACGTCAGAGGTAGACGTTCCTTCAGTTTAGATTGAGACATAAAAAACGAGTAGAGCATACACACGCCTTGTGATAACATGGACACTTCTAGCTTATGCTCATTCTGTAATCAATGCAATAGAAATCCACAATCACTAAATTTCAAATACATACAGTAAATAATGAAGTCACGACGAACCACATTCAAGATCGTCAGAAACGTCATGTTTAATAATTGGGTTCTTAGTTAAGGAGCAAGATAGATAAATCAGTTCGTGCCGAAAATGTAAAAGAACACTTCTCAACGTCTCGACACTAATGCCTTTTCCAACTAAGACCCATAAATATCGAGCACTTTTTTTGAACCGATTTGTCTAATCCAAAATTTGAAAAAGCTGTTCCCTGCTATTCCCTGATTATGCAAGACAAAATTTTGGCTCAATTACATAAGAGTGTGTAACAACGAAAACAAAGCAACCTACAGGCCCGACAACTTCACAAAACGTCAAAATATAAGTCAGCTTTGTTTTCTTACTTGAAAGTAGTCCATGAATTCTTGAAGGGTAAGTTCTTCTCCCTTTTCGTTCAGCGTTAATTCAAACCGATCCCATAGGCTAAATTCTGTCTCGTTATACTAAAATAAAATGGGCCATAAGAAATAATGAGTCAAGTTTAATAATCAATTATGAAATGGAAAGATCTGAATAAATAAAATATATTAGGGTAAGCTTCTTACTTTATTTTTAGGTGCAGAGATTGGTTCAGAAAATGCGAAGAAAGGCAAAGCTAAATTAATGAATCCATTTTTGAACGTCTCCAATTTCTTACTTCCTTGAATAATCTGCAATGAGGCGGCCCAACAATCATGAGATGCGAGAAAATACGGATACAGTTCAACATTGAACGTGCAAAGGTGTTTATTTTTTTTATATTTTAAGATGTTTCTTTAGGTGTTTATCACGATGCCACCTCCGTATATACCACAGTCCACATGCAGAAGAACATTTACATGTATTTCGTCTGCCCCACTTATGTATTCTTCTAGAAGAAGGGCATATGCTTAAAACGCTAAAGTACTCCAGAAGATGTTAACTATAATTGAGTCCAATCTTTACCTTGTATAGTTCCAAGCATACCAGTCCAGACACAACAGCAGTTGTTGTCGCTATTGCTGGAATTATTTTACCTGCGATTAATTTGCTCTAAACGAACAATCAAACGATGAATGAATGGTCTTAGTAACTCCATGTGAACAGCCAAACAGGCCCTAATATAGTGTTAATAAAACATGGTAATATTTGTTACCTTGTGTCTATCTGCAGGAGCTATATCATAGTTTTCAGCTCGGAGGTTTGAACATGCCACAATGAAGTCCATATGGAAGTTGGTATCATCATCCTAAGTAATATTTAAACCTGTCAGCGCTTATTTTGCTCTCAACCCTTGGTAATGGTTAATTCATGAGCAGAAATTGGGTAGAATTCGAATGTCCAGAATTTTCGCCTTTTATTCTTGCACAGTATATTGACTGGTCATTTCGAAATTATACTAGAAAACTGATAATAGCTAATAGCAAGATTGGCAGCGCATCGTGTCGTTGTTTTTCTTTAAGACGAGCTCCTTCACTATCGCCAGTCCTTCGTTGCAACTTGAGATGGCAATTTCAGTAAAAGAAAAGTTACAACTTGCTATATGCCGTACCTTTTCAAATTCAACATTTGAAATTTTTATTCCACTCAATACTTCGGCTGAGGGCAGTTTCGACATTAATTTATCGACTTCAGTTTGTTCTAAATGGAATGAAAACAACACATTATTCATAAGTGCATGCAAAGTAGGGCGTTTACGATTAAACACAGTCATTATTATGTTAATAATTATGTTAACATGAATTTTGCAATGCAGGAAGGATCATGCAGCTGTGCTTACCTACTGACGCTTGTGTCGCAGCCTCGGCCTCCTGGTCGCTCACGTGTATTTTAACTCCTACAAAATCACAACATTACATTTTAACGACAATTGCAGGACGGAGAAGTCAACAATTCACGCACACATATACTGTACATTTATTCGCAGGAAAAAATAATTTCAAACTTGACTAACATTGCAGGGCGGAATTCACGCAATTCACACAATTCACGCACACATACACAACTAGACTAACATACCTGTTTTAGGTTTAAATGTTGGAACAGTGATCTGTTCCAAAATCTCCAGAATAAACTTTCTGTCCACCGAACCTATCAAGGCGATTATACTACATTTAATAAAATTCTAGACACAATAGTATTTGAAATGCATTTGACCTGGGAGCCTCGTGAATATTGAGCCAGTTGCCTTTGCGCATGTGGTGTTGAGATCGAGGGTCACAAAACGTATTCGTGACGTAATCATCAAAAGGAATTGTTCAGAAAGGTTGTTTGATATGTACTAACCTTTGAGATTATATACAAAAGCGCGCAGATTGGCAGCAGATGTTATGAAATTCATGTGCGTTTCCTGCAAGTATAAATGATTGAGAAATAGCCGGATGGAACAGTCATTATTAAATCTTCATGGTTAATAATAGAGGCTAATCTAAAATTTAACATAACACAACTGACAATTTAAAACAGGAGAGATATAGTGGAGGACACTTATAATGATAAATACCAAAGGTAAGTAACGAAATGTAACGTACGTTGCAAGGATCAAATATTAAAGGATGTGGACATCGTTTTGGACCTGACCAAAATGGTTGACCAGAGCTGGTTGTCTAAACAGAAAATATGAAAAACGTCAGAGGAGATGAGAGCGACATTATACCACTGCCATTTTGTTTATGTATACTTGTATCTATTTCCTGCAATACATTACGCTATATAGACAGTTGCAACTTATACTCCAACAATACGACATGTAACAAACCTGATCTGGGGGGAAGTTATGAAGAAGTTGTGCAATTTGATTATGATAATTTTCTTGAAATAGAAATCTTGCCCACTTCACACAATCAGCGAAATTCTTTGGCAGTTCGTCCACGAGATTTTTCTGAATATTTTCTAAAGTTTCAACCTTGATAGAAAAAAAATTCTACGTTTACATGCAATTCAAACTTTGGAACGTAACTTAGAGTTAAGACAACTAAAATGGTCGCTATAAAGGTCTGTAGAGTATGTGGCCTGAAGACTCGCGTGTGATAAAGATGAATGGATTAATCCCGCTTTGTGTTGGGTGAAAATGCACTGTACTGTTTATCATACAATATTTTGTCGCGGCCAAGGAAAGATTAAAACCAGGCTGGTTTTCTTGAAAGATTTTGGTGGCCCATTACAGAGCATAATCCAATTCTTAGGAAAAAACTCTAAGCTTGTCTCAGTCATATGATCTCAATAAAATTCCTTGCATGCAAACATTGGGACTTTTCAAACCTGTTGAACACCTGGTAGCTTCGCAAAACGTTCTATGAATTTAGGATCACTAGAAAAAAATCAAAATAAAAAAATACTGAAATACTAAAAAAATACATCATCAATAGCAGTCATTTACACAGTCTTATAACTTGTTGTTCTATATGAATGAAAACAAGTAGCTACTGTACCTTAGATACTGCGAAATATTCTCTGCTGCTTGGGTGAATAAACCTTCAAACGCATCCCTTGCCCACTAAAGAGGAATTATTGACCCTTATTGACCCTCGCACATGACGTCACAGTAGGTATTTGGCGGACAGATTAATGTAGAAAAATTTTTGGCAATTTTGTCTCTGGAGTCAGACATACTTTTCATATTTATCTTTAGTTGACATGCACTGTATACAGCCTGTTCCGTGATATTACCATGATGGTACACAGTTATAGGTATAATCACCGTAAGGTATATTATTTAACATGCACATGAGATATGATGATACCTGTAGCGTATGTTCTATGGCATTTGGGAAATTCTTCAATGTGCAAATTGGTATGGATTTCTCTGGTGGATCTTGACTCGAACTGTATGACTCAGTTAAGAATGGAAAAACCACCTTAAAATAAATGGATATTTGTGAGGGTTAAGATATACTCACATCCACAAAAAACATTCTTTCTGCGAGGAAAGAAAAACTTTACGTCCCTTCTGCATCTTACATGAATTTTTATGCCGAAGGTTTTATATATATATGGGTGAATATTAGTATTGCCCTCTTCATCCCGCCGCAGTCGATGCACCCCCGTGTAGATGCATGCACACTCTACCTGTATGTTGCCTTTAGTTCCCAATGTCCCAGACTCCAATAACGGTTTTCTGTAATAAACACACCTTCTATCCATGTACATTCCTACAAACATAAACAGACACATTTATCTTTACACTTGTGTCCTTCGTCGACTCATCACTACAAGGACGTCTTCATTCATTGTGCGGATAAAAATATGTAAAAAAGATCATTTATCCCGCGCGCGTTATGTTCGCGAACTTACTGGCGTCAATATTATCCAAAGCATTCGCAACTCCATCTAGGTTCTCAAAAAAATCATCATCATATATTTTTAAGAATAGTTAAGAAATATTTCGATCTGCATATCGGTGGGAAGAAAAGATGAAATCTGGTCAAAAATGATAACTAGAAATAAACAAATGAACAGCGGGAACAATGTGTGGCCAAGGATCCTTGTTTACAAAGTACATTGTTGTAAAGGATATTTTCAGTATCTGGGCCAACTCTGTTCTGATGCGAGACGATATGAACATCCGGGTTCATGGTCTTAACAGCACGAGCCGCTACATCGGACTTGAGTTTTTGAACATCAGCAGGTCGAAATAGAAACTGACGATTAAGGTTTGATCTTTCAATACTATCCATATCTGTGACGTATATCTTGCCTCGAGGATCTGATGCAAGACCAATCATAGAGAAGTTCTTTAACAGCTCACAACCAATTGCTCCAGAACCAACCTAGCAAAAGAGAAACAGGTTTTTCTGGTTGATAAGTTATGTACCCATGCATGCAACTGATGCAAGCTTCACTAAGTTGTTGAATTGTCACAACCATGCATGTTTGTGTGGGACAACAGGATGATGTTCAGCCTGTCTCTATGAAATCCACTTACAACAAAATATTTCTGTGTGCTTATTTTTTCTTGAAACTCTTTGCCAAAGACACAAACTTGATTATCGTATCTAGAACCAACCTAAAAATAGGTAAAATAAGATACACAGCCAGCATACAAAGCCAAGTTTACTCGAAACAAAGAACCAATATACCAGCCATTATACGTTTTGAATTCAACACAATCGAAAGCTGTTAAACCAAGAGGCAAAAAATCTTACTGCTTTGCACGATTCTTCTGCAATTTCCTGTTCTTCCGGAAGACATTCCAATGCATCGAAATAAAACCATTGTAAAATGGGATGGAACTTCCCACTGCAAGCCTGCGCGACAAATATACAGATATTCGATAAAAAAAACACGAGGCTGGGTTCAGACGGGCTAAAAGGTGATATTTTTTTCTTGTGGTACGCGTGTAGAACATAATAAACGTTTTGAATACAACTTGCAGGACAACTTGCAATGACTTGCATTTCAGACAAGTTTCGCCATTATAATATTATCTTAATCTATATTATTCCAGAACATTTTCTCTTCTAAAGTAGTTAGAACAAGTTACCTTCATGACTTCCTGGGCAGCAATACCTCCAATAACGCCTTGCATGGGACATAAATCTCCTCTGGCTTGGTAAGATAATTCTCGCAATAACTTCTCGTCGATCTCGTCAACCTAAGAATACGAGGAGTTCTTTTAGCACCTATGTCGTAAACTTAGTTGACTCGCGAGCTTGGTGTTCAGCTCGCCAATACGACGCCATACCAGGTTTTAATAATTTCCCCACCTTGCTACAGGCAATCCCGTTAATTTCTTTTGCGATCTCAACTAGTTTATTGCCATCCTCCTAAAAATATGAATAAACTAAATATTAATTTTATTTGTTTTTATACCCATTGATACTATGTTTAATTGATACTACAGTAGTTACCATACACACAGATTTACGGTAACATAGTAAATTTGAAAAAATTGTATCACTGCATGTTACTGTAGTTATAATTGTTATACTAATCTGGCTATATATAGGATTATACTGCAATTACAACAAATTGCCCCACACCGAAACTTTTGCATCTACATGCATCTACATTGGAGTTGTTTTTTTTACCTGATTTCTGGAACGTGGAAGTGATGAGTTTCTTTTCATAAATTCATGTAAAGCCTAAATGAAATGTCATCAGTTTTACAGAACGGTAAAGTGTAAAGATTTTTCTACAGGATACAGTATGTACGTTATAACAGTACCTGAAAACCAAGATGTAGTTGTGCTGGACGTTCAAATTTGGCAAAGTCCGTGATAAGAAATTCTGGATCGTGAAGTGCTTTCTTTATTGATTTCTAAAGCAGATAAATAACCGTGTAAAGTATAGTAAAGGAACTAAAAAACTGTACAACGACATCCGTTATTCCGCATAACCCTCAATGATAATAATACTTACGAAGTTCACTGTCTTTGGCATTTTGCATTGTACAGCATAACCACCAGCAGTATAATCTGAGAGACCTGTTGTGTCTCCAATACTAAATGTATAAGGACCTAAAAGAAAGAATTAAATATAAAGATGTTTGAATTGTGATAGCCTCAGTGGGGGTAACTATAGACCAGCTGTTCATCCAATGTAGATCTTATATCATACACTCTTTATTTCTACAACGACTAAGGATTAGGTGGAGCAGCAGTATGTTTTACAATGGAAAGAAACTTCTATTGAGTATTTTCTAATGTTACACTATGATGCATGCTATCACTTCAACCAAAACAAACAATAGAAAACAAACATCAAAATGAACGATGGAGTTACCCAAAACTTTAACTTTTCTTGGTTCACAATCGTTTAACTCTGTCATGCCCTAATGATGTCAAAACATAGTTATTCAATTTCAAATTCACAAGGTTTTAACCAAGCTAAGGTCATGATATTTTTCAAATCACCTGCACTTCTTTGAATGTAACATAATCTCCACTCTCAAATCCATGTCTTTGTTCATCCAAGCAGGTTACAATGCTTTCTTCACCCTAATTTTAAAACACATGATTGCATCAAGAAACAACACTACGTATATGTACATAATTATTCATGTACTTAATTGTTTTGTACATCTGACATCCTGTTGAAATACAAATACACAATTTTAACTGGTTCAATTTGCCATTAACTACAACCAAATATTCTAACTTTAACTAACTTTCATTTAATAACTAACTTCAATACTTTACTTAATAGTTAACTATCACTACAAATGGTATCTTGGTTTACTGATTAAATGTTGATTAGTTTAACCAAAGCTTAAAACAAATTCTCAAAGAAATATTTCTAGGAGCTCTTTTGTTATGTTAAATTCATTTCAGAACAGTATCAACAATCAACTGAAGTAGAAAAATCATAAAAAAAAGTTACGATTAAGTATACCTTTGTTATAGCAGAAACCATTATTGTAATTGCTTGCTCTCCATTTGTATCTGTGACAATGAAGTTTTCGCCAAAATCACAAAAGATTTGACTAAAAATAAAAAGGCAGAGTGAGGATTCAAATAAGTGCATATTTGTTTTCAAGTCGTTAATTATCCCAAGTTCCCAACATCTTAACATTTAGAGAAATAAATGAATTATTTTACAAATAGTAATGGTTATATCCTACCCAAAGAGACCTCTTGTGTCTGCAATTAAAAATTTGATGCCCTCATTGTGACAAAATTCCCCAATCCATGTTTGTTCATCAGCAGCTGACGTTGTCAGAACAACAACCTTAAAATTAACAAATACATCAGTACAGTTTCAGAAAAATGAAATATTAAGTTCACGACCAATCTTCTTCATAGCAATGTAAAGTATATCCATATCTATTACAAACCTGGAAGTTTAAGAGTAACTCCTTTGTAATTTGCTTGGTACATGTTGATACAGGAACATAACTATTCAGTTCAGACACATGAGGTTGGGTGACAAGTGCACGGTTTTTACCAACATCATCAGCACGGAAAAAATACTAGAAATTACAAAATCATGAGCTGATATTCAAATTGGGATGCAAGAAATAAATACTGTAGATTCTGCAATATCTTAAGGTGCATATATATTTATGTTTTTGGCAGATTTAGAAGAGAATGAATGATTGTTCAAAACTGCTTGTAAAATATTCATGAATACCAGTTTGGCAAGACAAAGGATTTAATCAATACAATCAATTATAAAGGTTCAAACGCCATAAGATCAACCTTTAGGTTCACATATCTTTGACCAGTTTAAAATTTGTGTAGTATAATAATAATTAATGTTATAGTACAAATAATTTAAATGATGTTTACCTGAGATGAAAGGTCTTCTATATTAACATTACCAGTATCATGGAGTGTTACAGATTTGACTCCACCAAGGACAATATTTTTAGCTAAACCAAATGAATATCAATAAATTTACCGGATTTTACAATTAATGTCGTAGTTTAGATTTTAACTGTATATTGAAAAATCAAAGATAAAAAAACTTTTTTGTAGTGGGCCATCCCCCTATTAAACTAAATGCTAAAGAAGAGACTGTTTTTGGTTCTTGTATGTACATACGGCTTTATCTCATTCAACTGACTATAAATGATTATAAATCATATGTATGTTTCATATAAAAATGAAACCAATTTGCATTTACCTATTTCAACCCCAAGCCCTCTCATGCCTGAGATAAAAACATTAGATCGAGCCATCTTTTGCATAGCTTCGTGACCCAATACATAGCTGTGAAAACACACAAAAAAATCACATTTAAACACATGGCAAATTTAAATGGTGCTTTATATGGGAGTGATATAAGTTGAGCAATTTGTGCATGAGAGTTGGGAAATTTTTGCTGAAATCATTCTTCTACCTCCTCACCTCCCTAAATGAATCATATGGCTGTTTATAACCGCAGCAGCATTGGGAAGGACAATACTTAGAAAAGTGCATTCAATTGCAGTGTGAAGTGCCCTTCACCTTGTTTTATAATATCTTAGAAGCCACATTGCCAACAAAGGCGTATAAGATCTAGTTGCTAAGTAATTTTGGGCACAAATGTAATTGCACAAGTTGGAAATTATGATTGCAAAACTTAATGCAACAAAGCGAAAAAATATTGTTTTCCCATGGCCTATATTGTGTTGACAATTTTTAGGTGGAGAAGGGTGCATATAAAGTACACACCATTGCATTATAGGTTAAACAAATATACATTAATATTCTGAAAATAAAAGCACCTTGTACTTTCCTTTTACCGAATGTCATAAAAATATTCGTGAATAAGAACATGTGAATACCTGATCTTTCAAATTAAAACAAAATGTTATAATAGGTATTTGAATATACAAATGCAAACTTACAGCTGTCTTGAATACAGACTTTCGTCAATTTGTGAGTGGTTCTTTGACGTATCCATGTCACTGTCCTACACAAGTAATAAACGTAGGTATTATCATACTGACTTGATATTTAAATCCTAGAATATTAGACAAGTAAAACATAAACACACCGTATGGTTGTTAAAATTGTTATTATTCAATTTTATTGAGTTTTCTTCACTACTTTCGTTGTCTCTTCTGGCTTTCTTTGCAGGAGGAGAAGAGGTCAATTCCTCAGAATTTGCAGACATCTACCATAAATGTATTGAATAGACTACCAGAAGAGTACATTTATTTCAACACTTTGATGATAAACGTTTCTACTGGTAACTTTTACAAAAAATAAAGAAATTTAAGCCAGGAACAACCGGTACTTGAATATAAACGTGTTTCAAGCCACTGTACACAGAATTGACCATGACGTAATTTAAACGCGCGGGGACAGAGGTTAATCAGTGGGTTCATCACGCGCGCAGAACGTAGTCCAACGCAGGCACTTAGCTTGGAAAAGTTTCTATCACAGTGCTTCTATCTACTGTTCAATGGGATCACACTGATGAGATCGAATTTTACAAATCAGTTTTGTGACAATATGAAACTAAAGGCACAAATAACAATACCTATAAAGTCACAAATTATCTTTTGCTTTGCCGTACATAATTATACAATCACATGTAATACTACAAGTCTACAACATACAAAGCAAGGATTCACGGCGTTTGTGACTGTGGGTGGTACAAAAGTCAGATCGTGCAATTTTAACGAACAGTCGAACACCAACTAACTAGACTAACGTTTCTAGCGGATTGTCTGCAAATAGATAGTAAAGCCCCGTACTGGCCGTACAGCCACAAGCAAGATATCCTTGACTATATGGTTAACTAGGTTACCTGTGTTTACCAGCTAGATGACTTTGATGGGTTTACTAGATGACTTTGGTAGTTTGGTTTACTAGATGACTAAAGTTTACTAGATAGCACTGGTTACGAGATTGTATCGACCAATCAACCTAGTTTTTAGGAACGAGGTTGGGTGAAGACCAACTGACCAACTCCGCGGTTGTAAAAAGACATTAGAAATATTTTTATCTTTCAATTTAACTGATAAATAACCCGAGGGAGCAAATGCCTCCCCAGTTCTCCCTGACCTTGTCGTTTCACAATTTAATTTTTTTCTGGGAAGGACTAGCGTCCCCTGCGTCTTGACTTCTTGTTTTATTCCACTCCGCAAACTTATATAAAAAGACTCTCTTCAGAGCCAGGCTTGTCCACGCGTTTGTTAATCGATACAGTCATACAGACTTAAAGAAACCACAAAGAGAGGGAAATTCAAAGGTTTTGCTGTAAGGGTTCCCTAGCTCCCTTTTTAAAATGCTGTACCATTAGCCGTCTCATTGAAACAATTAGCCTTTCTCACGATGACGAATGTGCCGCCATTTTTGGGGTACTTTTTTTTTAAATTGTGAGCGCAAGACCTTGTCAGGGCGGCTGTCTTTAATTTTAGGCTTAATTAATTGTTCAAATGGTCTATGGACTCTTAAGAAATGCTTCTGATGGACTCTTAAGAAATGCTTCTTCTATCCTCAAAAATGGCGGATATTCGTCATCGCGAGAAAGGCCAATTCTCTGCATTCCCTGTGACGTCAACTGCACACACGCCGACGCATCATGTATGGATCGTAAAAATTTCTAAATCTCTACAAGTGGGCGGAACCATTTCACACAAATGTTGTTCAAATACTGAAAAATGCCTTATATTTAGAACATTTGGATTCATCATCATCTAGGCTTATTGCACCAATGAGGCGCACAGGGCCTGAACATTTAGATTAACAAGAAAATAAAACATACATTATGAACAAAATTGTTGCATTTGAAGAAATTATCATCCAAGATATTATCATTCATGTTCGTGCTGCCCGGAGTAAAATACAACAGAACTTCTCTTTTCTTCTACAGAGTTTTGGGCACATGTCTCTTGGGCAAACACTGAATCCACCACATGGTGGGCATGGCATACGCAATGGAACACATGCCACGACTAGAAACGAAAATTAACACAATTCAAACATTCAAATAAAATTTGGCGAAGGGCATGTCACATTCACAGTAGTATAAGTGCCCAGGAAAATATAACATATTTATACTAACATTTTGAAGTAGGCTTGCAATAATCTGAGGATTCCCCGTCATAAACCACCATAATGCTAAGCAGGATAAAAACAAATTGAGTCTTCATTGCAGGTGCGTTCCTAAAACGAAAATATAAGGAGTCTAGGCTACGTTCTGGACTGGACTGGACGGGATTGGACGAATTTGGAACCGTGCTTGAATTCGGCGTTCAATTCAGGTGTTCACACGGTGAAAATGCATGAAAATTTGACTGGATTCACACGAGGAAACGTGGTGAATTCGAGCACGGTTCCAACGCCCGTCCCGTTTGAACGCAACCGTCGTGCCAATAGACTGTAGTATAAAGTATAAACAGGTACAATGAAGGCAAGATGACCCATGACTATCTTGATTTCTTGGCAAAAATTAAATTGGTGTAACAACGATACTCAGTCTAGATATCCGATACAATGCATGCGAAGGCCCAAAAAATTTCAAACTTACCTAAAATGTAAATCCAATAAACCAATAATCAACAAACCAGTTTCAACAGTTTACCAGTAACGCCAGACTGATAACTACATAGAACTACATATCATAGAGTGCTTTTTATAACAATGTTGACGAAATAAAAGGAAAGATTTCTTTCAGCGTGAAAGAAAGTCTTCTGACAAGATAATAAATATATTCCGGAACTGAATCTACATTACTACCAGTTTGACAGTTTCAGCATTACAAGTGTTACAATAAGACGTGCAACAATGAGTTGAGGAGATGTGATAAACAGAGTGCTTGAAGTGCTTGTGTTGGCAAAAATAGGCAAATACCTGGGGCGTAGCCCCTGTTTTGGCAAAGTGGTCGAAATTGGTCGACAGCAAGTCGGGTTTTTGTTTGGAGGCTTGCTGGCGCAAGCTATAAAACCAATTCGTCTGACGTTCTTGCAACTCTTGATTGGAAAACGTTGGAGAAAAGACGAAAACGGAGTAAATCTTGATTAATGTATAGATTTTTAAATAATTTGACCGCACCGAACTTTAAAATTCGTTTACAATTTCTTAACGTTTTAAATCATATAGTGACGCGAAATTAGCACAAGCAGAGCATCCCTTATATACCATTATTCTTCCTTTTGCCTTTTTTAAGATAATTTTGAATGTAAGTATTTCGACGCCTTTCCCCTTCATGGAGACCAACAAATGCATGTTGATGAAGCCAGCGTCGTTCAAATTTAATTTTTAAATGAAGTTTGCACATGAGGAAAGTGTACAGCAAGTGTAGTAAGCGTAACAAGTGTAGCAGGCGTAACAAGTGTAGCAAACGTATACCAAATGTAGCAAACGTATACCAAGTGTTGCAGGCGTAACAAGTGTAGCAAACGTAGCAAGTGTAACAAGCTTAACAAGTGTAGCAGGCGTAACAAGTGTAGCAAACGCAGCAAGTGTAACGAACTTAACAAGTGTAGCAGGCGTAACAAGTGTAGCAAACGTAGCAAGTGTAGCAAACGTATGCCAAGTGTAGCAAACGCAGCAAGTGTAACGAACTTAACAAGTGTAGCAGGCGTAACAAGTGTAGCAAACGTAACAAGTGTAACAGGCGTAACAAGTGTAGCAAACAAAGAAGAATTAGCAAGTGAGCCAAATCACTGTGGGCAAACGAAGAAAATGCAGCAAACGTAGAGAGTCGCAAACGTAGAAGCTAGAAATAAGTGTAGAAACAAGTGAAACTATAACAAATGTAGTAGCAAACATAACAATGTAACAAGTGTATTTCAGAATCATTTTCCGAGGTATGAAATATGTATGAATGTGTATGGTATGAATTAAATTCATATTAATCTATATATAGCAAGTGCAGTAAGCATAACAAGTGTAGCAGGGGTAACAACTAACCAGTGTAGCAAATGTCTAACCGCGTCTTGTATTGTTGGTTTCTTGAGCATTCACAGCTAGAACTGTAACGGCACTTTGTTTTTTCGTTATTTCCAAGTCGTTAGTTCTTAATGAATGTTCAGGAAACACTAGATAAGATAACAGCTGACAGATACAAAATAAAACAGGCCTAACGAGCTGTATAGCGAATGTAGAATGTGTAGCAAACGTAAAAATTTTTGCAAACGCAGCAAAAGTATAGAATTGAGGTGCAACAAGCGTAGAAAGAGTCGCAAACTCCGTATAATTAGTGTAGCAAATCGGTAGAAGCTGGCTTAGCAAACATTGGTCTAGCTATAGGTCTAGACCTATCTAGGTCTAGCAAACGTAGAAAGTGTGGCAGTAGAAAGTGTAGCAAGCGCATGCAGAAAGTGCAGCAAAGTATAATATGGAAACACCTGCGTTTCCTGTCACTCTTTTCCTTTGCTGATTTCCGTGCATTCCTGGCGACTGATGCCTTCTTGCGCTTTGCTTCAGCTGCTTCTTCTGCTGAAGTGTTAGCCTTCCTTTTTAAACTATTCCCATTTGTAATAAGCGTAGTGTGAGTTGGCTTTAATGATGGTGGGGTATGAAACCTTTTTTGAATTTATATGTGGGGCTTCGAGCAATTTTTTCAATGCTGGATGGGGTATGAAATATTTTTCAATGTTTTGAAAATAGCCTCCGCCCCCCATTACACATACTTTATGACCGCTCCCTAAACACCACATAAACAATTCCTTACAGTAATTAAATTTATTTGCACGAATTTGGTTAATTAGCAGTGTATGTCTGTATACCACAAAACAATATGTATGTATTGATGTATAAAAATCATCGATTATGCACAATATTTACGCGAGAAAAAACTACTAAACAAGACTGGCCGCGACTCCGTGCATCAACATTAGCTTTCTACCAATTTTGTTATAGCTATCATCATCAGTCTGTTACGATGAAACTTTGAGGCATTTTTGTATAATAATTCATGGTAGCATATTGTCGGTATTGAATACCGTAAATAGATCTCTCTATAGTGATCTCAGTGATTGTGATACCGCATATTCTCTTTAAGTATTAAAATAGCAAAAAATTCCAAAATTTCCAATAATTAAGAGGTGTTTCTTAGATATCCCAACCAGAAGCTCGTCAAAAGACTAATTTTGTCCTATGCAGTGCATTGCTGGTCGTCACCAGCACTTTTTAGATTTTATATAATTGCATGTCTAGAAATTAATAATCCGAGTAAATCCATGGTTTTTATGTACATTTCTTCCAATCCAATCCACCACATGCTGCCGAGATAATGAAGTACAGGATAATCTAGAACAATGAACAAGCACTGTTAGTTTGAAGAAAAATATATAGACTTCATTCTGTATTGGAATAAAGGCAAACTATATATACGCACAACTGATGATACACCTACATAGAAATATTTGGATAAAGATAAATAACTTATTTTCACAGGATATTCTAATAGCTGCATAACTGCTACTTAACAGACATTTCAATTTTCTCTGATGTCCAGATTGACTATTCTTTGCAAACAACTTAATTAAAAAATGCGTTCCTTATTTGACCAGTTTGTAACCTTTCAGATACAAAAAGAACGTCGTCGTTTTGAGAGAAAGCTCTTTGTCTTTGATCACTTGATTCAAACAACTGATATTAAAATTTAACAACACATGCAGTAAAGTATTCTAACATTATTCTCTTTAATGTTGTAAAACATTAGCGATAAAGCTGATTTACTCACTATAACTACAATCGTGATAATGATGATCATTTTCACATTTTTCCACCACATAACACGTGCCAAGGTTTTGCTTGATTTCTTGAATGTCATTGACTGCACAATATAAAAGATATTACAAATACATTTGAAGCTACGAATTCTTCATAAGCAACCTCGCAGCTTTGCTTTCTACTATATGCACGTAAATCAGACGAATAGAAATTAGAAACAAGTCCAATTCTCAAGAGGATACTGCAACCAGCCAGCCTCGTGCCCATGCAGGTGCATCAAAATAGGCGACTACAGTTTTTTTTATATAGATCTGTGGCTGAGCGAGTCTCGTTTTTCCGTCGCGTCCTCCCCAAGCACCCCTGCGCGCTCGTGCTGATATTAATTATTCAAAAGATTAAAACCGCATTTTAAGCAAAAGACGCCTGGGTATGAGGCTGGCAACCAGTCACAATATTAATAAACACCAATGACATAGATTATCTAAGAATAAACTCACAGCTGTGTTCAGGTCCCTTGAACGGTCAATTAAGAGTTCAAGCCTTTCACCTCGCTGGGATATCGTGTCTATAACCAAATATTGACATAATTATACCATATGTGGTTTATAGTGTTTCTATGCATCCACTCTGGCCTCCATTAGTTTCCTTTTGATGGTAATCCACACAATACCTATATTTTTCACCATAATGTCCTTCAGTTCATCTATTTCACCTTGCACCCTCGCAATATTGTCATCCTTCTCTCCAGATTCAGAATATCGTTTCTGCAACAAATACAAGCTACTGTTATCAAGTGCCTTGGTAACATGGATTTTCTAAAAATTTCCTAAAGTTTCCTAAATATTCCATACTACATCTTGCTTTTCTGCATAATTGTATGATTTTCTGGTTTCTCTTCTCATTCAAGCTAGAATACCCAATAAATAATATCTCCAGCCAAAATTGCTGCCAGAATAGTGTATGTAGAAGCTGAGACTGGGTTGGTTGCTAGTTAAAGTATATATTTGGTCAAATACTATATTGTTTGAACGAAAGTAGCCAAAATAGAACATTGTGCCTCTACTTCTAAGAAGTCAGTTTGGTGGATGTGTAAAAGCAAATATGAACAATACCATCTCTGAGGCTAAAACTCTTGAAAATTCGCTGTTCATTGCAAAAGGTAGGGCAGTGTCAGCTCGTCCTTGATAGGTTCTTTGAAACCTTCAAAAAATATTGCAGGATTAAAGTGTTGGTTCATGATCCTGGGAAACAGGTTGCCTCACACAAAACTTGCTGGGATGACATTTTAAGAGACATTTTAATGAAATATTTTACCTTTTCTTAATTTCAGTCAAAAATAGGAATGCTTTTGAGCGCTCAAAATTCTAGAAATATAAATAGTTAAATATTCAATGGTGAATATTCCTAAGTACAGTACATGTATAGGAATTATTGGCATAGAGAATAATTAAATTTAAGCAGTTATTTCCCATGATTCCTGAAAATCATGTATATCAAATGCTTTTGGCAAGACTACTTATAAATAATAGTAAAAAATCAATAAAAATGATTATTATTGGACAATATAAATTAAACTTATATATATATAGGTCTACTGTTCTACTCACATCATCTGTTATACACAAATAAATTACCCTATCTTCACAAATGTAGTGAAATAGATAGCTACAAGTGAGAAAAACAAAGAAATATTCACATGAAATAAAGCTGATAAAGTGAATTTATTGGGAGCAGTATAGAAAGTTGCTATTTTGAAGGAAAGTCAGAAAAAGTTTTATGGTATAGTGCACGAAAATACTGATTTGGCAGCTAGCTGAAACTATAAAATATTCATTAGGTTAATTATGTCTGGTTTAATTAAGGAGCTATGCTGAAGATTACTGAATAATGTTAAAACATTTAGTTTGACATAAGTTCAGCATGACACAATACCAGTTTTGCAAGCATTATGTGAATACACACTGATTAATTAACTTTATAAAAGCATCAAAAGTATAACTAACCTTGATTGTGTGTATGTAAGTTTGGCATTTTCAGGAGGGATTCTTCCCAGAATCTGGTGGGAAACTTCAGCAAAATTTCCAGCACAAGATGCATGCTTTGCAAGCACCGTCGTCCCCCGGGAAACAACAGAATAAAACAAAGGCATAATGATATCACACTATTAAAATAATAAATAAGATAAAATTGTCATAAAATAAAATGATGAATAACATGCAAAATTATTAGAGAAAAACAAAAGTTAACACTGGATGTTAGAGAATAACGCTCAAGCATTAACTCCTTTTGGTTTATGCATTTCTGGATAGCTTTTATTTCAAAAGTTTAGAAAACAAAATGATACCGAAATAATGGGAACAATTGTGTTCTAAGAAGCAAAGGTCACATGATGGATTAATCATGACGACTTTCTTTGTACAAATATTCAAAACACAGAGTTTGGTCGTCTTGAACTTTCAATTAACTTTTCATTCAGGGTTTAAACACCTAATAGTTACACAAATTTACTATTCAAGTGTAATATAGTAATTATTTGACTAAATTATAGCATTTCACAACAATAACAAATATGTCAAACTAATTTCATACAGACGCCCAACTAATTTTATATTTCTACATACCCTAGGTACTGATCAGCTAGTTATGAAATTAAAACAAAATCAGCAGACCATTCTGTCGAGGTTTCCTAACAATCGGTGTAGAATTAACACAGATTTCTATACGAAAATGCCATAAAAGTCACTGAAGCACAACAAATCTGTCGCAACACAGTAAATTTTTATACATTACAACTTTTGCATTTATATGCAGTACAAATGTACAATATATATTGATAAGGGTAATTTAAGGGTAGATAGGAGTAATATAGTTAAAAATGGGGGATAATATAGGTATCGCAGAGACGTTTGGTGATTTTTCAAGATGGCGGACGACGAGGCTGAGAATTTGAAAAGAAGATTGGAAGTGGTAATTAATTCTGGCTGTGTTTTTTTTTCGGTTTTCTTTCAGCTCCTAAATCATTGATCTATCTTTATGCATCCATAAAACACTATCTATTGTGGATACATGGAAGATAATTTATATTTTATTATAATAATAATAAGCTTTATTTCAACAGGGTATACACTATCAGTAAATTGAAACTGTTCTCCCTAGTGGCCCTGTATCCTATAATAAATATTTAGTAAAAGTTCTATATAAGAGTATAATACAAGATATATAAACATACTAATTGCTAAAATCCTTATTCTGTTAAAATCCAAGTTCATATTGACTTATTTATAGCCAATTAGGTTTTATAAACTACGTTCTACTATATAAGGATACCTTTTCAAGGGCTTCAGGTGTTCACACGGTAAAAATAAATGAACATTTGACAGGTTCTTCATGTTCACAGGAGGAAACCGGACCACATTGATTCTACGTATTTTTTCCCTAGTCGCTGCTCATTGTTATATTCAGAATTTAATAATCATGTAAAATTAAATTCGTAATACTGCAGAACAATCATGCAATTTATGTTGCTAAATAAAAGACACAGGATTGGGTTGTGAATACCACCATATTTATTATCTTGTTTTGGAAGATTCCTACCTCTGGAGCTGAAGATGACGAAACATGTCTGACATTTGTGTTGCATGAGGAAGACCATACTTTGGGGAATGCACTTCGTTATATGATTGCAAAAAAGTATGCCTTAATAATTGAATAGTATTACTACAAATATAGTCATGGCCCAATGTGTAGTAAATACAGTAATAATTGCATTGACACTGTATTAGTATTTACTACTAGATCCTGTCTACAGGTATCCTGTCTACAGGTATCCGGATTCGTTTGTATCCGGAAATTATTTCCTTACGGATTTCAAAGTTTCACTGATTCGGTGGATAGCGATACAAATACGCTGCCATAGAAAGGAGACGGGACTAGAAGGGCCTCAGTGGCGAGCGGCGCAAAGCGTGCTCGTTTCTTTGTGCAAAAATATAGAAAAACTGGCCAGATGGCGAAGCAGTCGCCCAGCACATGTTTATTGACCAAAAAATGACATTGACAGGCTAGGAAATGGTGGAACACACGCGTAATACGACATGCGCGGCTAAATTCATCAATTATGTGGCCCTTCTAGTCCTCTTATTGACGCCGAAATTGCTTCAGGGCATGCGCTATTCACAAATAATGGGCTTGCGATGTAGTTTCTGAACACGTGTTGTAAATTAATTCCTGTTGAAGCTAGTAAATCAATACGGCTATTAAGTGAGCGCGCTTTTTGTTTGAGCTTTGTTCCACATTGGATCCATGGGAACATCAAATATTCCTAACTATATTTAATATCTTTTAGTTCTGACGTTGGTTTTTGTGGCTATACCATACCTCATCCATCAGAACATAAAATTAATATAAGGATACAGACCAATGGTACATAAGTTTGTAAATAATCAATGACAAATTTTAAGTTGTATTACCGTTATCAATGACAAATAAAAACAACGTTTTTGGATCATCATCTGATTATTATGATTATGTACACTCCATACGCTTATCTTCTTTGTTCATTTTCACCACTAGGTGTGTCCAGATACTTATTTGTATATATGACAAGGTGTTAATCCATCAATGTTGGAATATTGAGCTGTGTCTTTTTTCTAAGGTATTCTTGCTGTTGATGCGCTGAGGAAAGGGCTTTCCGATTTGTCCGATCTCTGTGATCATGTACAAGAAAAGTTCGAGGTATTACTAATTTTAATCTTAGAAAAGAAGTTATTGGACACGATATTTCGGTTCCTAAATTCATCCCTACAGTTTTACATATAGGTCTTTGGCATGATAATGAGGGAATAATTGCATACCGAACAGTTCAATTATTTAGATTATTCTGTTATTCTTGTTTCAAAAAGTTATATATGACATTCTTTTGGCCTAAAACCATTCCGACCACAGACTCCAATAATTTTTTCAGGAATCGCAGTTTATTTTTTACTTTTGTTACTGTAGACAGCTGTTAAAGAATTTCGAGAAGAAGGAATAGCAATGGACGAAGAGTCAGATTAGCTATATCTTGCAATAGTATCTGGTCAAATCTCCATACTTTTTCGCCCCGGATGAGAACAGTCAATAAATTTGTAGTCATTTGTAAAAGTCAACTTGCAAAAAACTAAACTTATGGCATGACGCAAAATACAAATTCTTGCATAAACGTGTCATTTAATTGTTTTAGCCACTCTTTTTGTGATAATCTTGAAATAATACAGTTTTAACTGTAGTTATATATTACTCGACGATAAATAAATGCACAAGGCTCACCCTAAATGTCATTCATTAGCTACACCAGTTGTACAATTTATTCAAATAACAACTGACAAATTTGTTCCGACATTCTTTGACAACACGCCGAATTAATAATATAAAGAAATGAGACGCAATTTAGACTCCAGGATGAATTTGTCTTTTCCAGGATGAATTGTTGAAGGCTACTTTTGTTTCTTTGTCTTGAAGCACATTTAATAACAATTCTTTTTCACTGCCCACACAAATTAAGTCGATATAATCATCACTTGACTTTCGAAGATCTTCGACGCTTTTCATCAAAATACATCTTCACCAGTGATCTTGCTGTATTTTTCACTTAAAAAATAAGTAAAAAATAGTCCTTTTTGTATATTAGAATTGGTCGTACTGTTCAAGAGACACTGGTTGTTTTTTATATTTTGTATTCTGTGTTACAAAACGTTCAAGATGCAATAAATGTTGAATTGCGTTACATAGTGCATTTGCCTGTAACTAACTACACTTACTACAATTTTTAAAGAAAGTAGTCGAAAAAAGTCGTTTATATGGGGTCTGTTGTGGAGAGGGCTGATAAGACAGCTAAATATGGTATGGATTTTTTAGAAATGGTAAATCGAGATGGTAATTCCAGTAACAAGTCATACATTAAAAATACACACTCTCATGCAATGACGTTATTTACCCCATTTTATAGACTTACATTTATCGCCACAAACGCCTGCCATACTTTGTACCAATCTCTCAGTCATCTCTTTTGCAAGAGACTTGAATAATGACTGAAACGACAATGAATTGTCTATTAGTAAAGACTAATTCTACCGTATGGCAAGACAATTACCATGACGGTAACATTATCGTCCAGCTTTCTCAGTACCCATTCTAATTTCTGATGTATTGCATGTTTTTGACATTGTATTATCCTATAGACTTGCACCTGGTATTTATTCATGGAAAAATACATAGATTCTCACCTTTGACTCGACTTCTCCAGATTTATAGTAAGGGGTTAGATACTTTACAATGATATCTGCACAGTCCTTTTTATTATTTCTAGATTTCTCTGCTATTTTAGTCGCAGTTGAACGCGGACGACGTTTCACCGTTTCACTTGTTGTAAGTGTTTTTGAAGCATTGGTAATTGAATGCGAACTAGACGCTGGTTTTTCACACTGTGAAGATACTGGTGGCTGAACTTGCATATTAGGGATCGTAATACCATTCATTGGAACAGATAGTTTATATTTGTCTTGAAAGTAACCTGAAGATGAAGTGACCGTAGAACTATTGGTAGGTTGGATCTTTCCGTAAAAGTGTCTTGGATCCATAGATGTCGATGGAATCCCCTGCATGGGTTGAGCACATTGAGGGTAGGGATATGGGATAGTTTGTGGTGGTATTACTTGAGCATGCGCCGTTTGGACAGCAGATGGCCGTGGGTGAACATTAGTCGCGTATGGTGACGGCATACTTGATGAATTAAATTTATCACTCGATGTAACCAGATGTGTTGCTGCTTGGTTGGCAGTGGTTGACACACATGCATTGGAGAATACAGGGAGGGAATCTTGAATGTCACCAGGCAGCACGTCACTATTAAGTGAATTACTACAATGAGGTTGTTTTGATTGAATTGGAAAATATGTCTCTGGTATAACTTGTGATTGAAAACTACAAGAGCTTGCCAATTGAGAAGAGGAAGTTAGTTGAACACTGGATGAAGTGACTTGGGATTCAAATGTTTCTTGTTTAATGGTCCGCACAAATATTTCATTCTTTTCCTGCAATCCAGACGATGAAGTTGATGATTCACTCTGTTGTTTAGGTTTAAGTATGTAACAAGGTTCAGGATCTGAAGTGTCCAGTTTCGCTGTCGTAGTTTTGACGGAATCGGTAAGAGGTGGTAACGGAGGAAGAGATGGTATATCATATTCTGATTTAGGCGAATGCTTTTCTCTCTTGGCGATAATCTACAAGGTAAACATCAAGTAAACAATTTCTTCTTATGCATCCAGTAATAACAAACGCTCGATTAATCAACCTTCAATACGTTTGTGAAACGTTTGGAGCAAGCGCTTTGGTAGGACAAACGTTTAAATCAACGCTATGTGTGTTGAGGATTACCTTCTGAACATCTTTACTAATCGATGGCCGTTTAAGAGTTTGTAACACTGAAGATTTTGGGCTATCCCCACTTGGTGATCTTTTAAAAACAAACATACACAATATGTTACGGTGTTAGGTATTATTGGTAGCTACAATCCTTAACTGTAATACTTCCCCCAAACCCATCAATAAACCTCACAGGATTGATCTGTTAGTGACAATAAAGCTTTGGATTGATTTAACAAACAGTACATTTTGACCAGGTCAATGCGATTTATGATTATTTAAAACTAAAACCTACCCCTGCAGAGGCTTTATCGTTGAACAACTTATCGTGACTATGCTCTATGAAAGAAAGAATATGATTAATTGGGTCATTCGATTGCAATGCAGAGATATAAAGCACAGTGCAAGAGGCGGTGCGAATGAAATGTTTACTCCGAATACCTGCTTAGAGTGAATTGGTGTTATGCTTAGTTTCTTAAGCAATATTTTCTGGGCTTATGGATATAGCTCGCGGACGAATGGTAGAGGTGCGACATTAAAGCTTTTTTGGACTCTTTACTTAATTTGGGGGTAACAACAAACAACGTCCAATTTATTTGTCAAGGAACGTGAACTACATATACCTTACAATCAGTCTCCATATCTTCATTTTCTTGTTCAATCTTCCCTACCTGAATAATGAAATAACAGCTACTTGCAAAATTACAAAATTCTTGTTCTTCTTATTCGAATAAACCGCCAAACCGGCACTGTACTTTGGTACATCTTAAACTCATTAATACTATAATCACGCCTCACCTTGATGGTGAAGATATCCTCGGACTCGGAGTTTTCGTCTTTGATCTATCAAGAAGAAATCTATCTCCATTGACAAATGTCTAACTAACAAACATAAATACATCAAACAGTCTTTTTCCTCGTACGCATTCAAAATAAGTTGATTTTTTGGTCGAAATCCACTGAACTATATATGACAATGGGAAAGACATTAAATCACCTCATAGTTGAGAAAAGTAAGATTATTCTTTTGCAAATCCTCAGCAAAGGTTATAATTACATTTACCATGAAGACATAAAGTTAAAGATTATATTTAGTGTTTGCAAATGCAAATATTTAGTAAATAACATTCTTACCATAATTTCTGCTGGCCGTGAGCCTTCTTCAATATCAATTGCTTCTTCTTTACCCTTAATAAATTTATCATGAATGCAATTAAAAAGAATGCATGGGATCTAAGGGCCACAGACCACATGCATTTGCTATTTTAGACCCCGTTTACATAATACTATTGTTCCAAATATTCTGTACAAGTATCGTGTAACCCTTGTACTTGTTACAGATTCTTTACGATTTTATAAATTTATACCAATAGAGGAAATTTCAACTGCATGCGGTCAAAGAAACCAGCCTTACCCTTGTCTCTGCCGGTTCTTTAGGGCCAATATCTTCTGATGTATTCTATTATAAATAAGAAACAGAAGAATCTGAAAAATCTGAAGAATATGTTAAAGTCACGAGAGGAGGTGTGTGGCACGTATCCTTTATTTTTCTTTCAGAATCCACTACGCACTCTCTGACCCCTACCCAACAAGTCACAATTGGTGCTTGCTTTTATATAACAACACTTCATACTCATTACCATTACCTGGAGTAACTCTGATGCTTTAACAAATTGAGCAACTTCAATATCACTATCGTTGTGAACCTATAACCAGATTATAGCCCCGTTTACACCACACTCAATTTATACACTATACACGATTTTTTGGCACGGCACGGCTAAAATCGGTACCCGGACCCAATTTTTTAGTGCTCAGACTAACAAAACAAAGGCCGGACACGGATAAATTGGGCTCGGGAACCATTTTAGCCGTGCCGTGCCAAAAAATCGTGTATAGTGAAAAACGGGGCTTTTGTTTAAGATGTGAAAACAGCGACACCGTGTTATAATAATAAAAATAATAATAAAAATAATAATAGTATAGGCGGTATGACGGGGAAATATAGAAATCATTAGAATCAGAAGACGATTCCTGATATACATAGACTCAGTAATTGAAGCAGGATTTCTACATATTTACCAGCACGGGGCTTTTGAAGTTGTCGCTTTCCACTGAAAATATTTCGTTATTTTCTGTCGACTGGTTGATTTCCTTTACCTAAAAGAGACGTACACGAAAGTAAAGTAAAGCTTTACAGTTGAAAAACGCATCAACATTGAATGTAGAATCATCAAGACAATTTGCATGTCGCAGCTATAAATCGTGCAAATATTATCTCTTCGACTTGGAATAATTATATCAATCCTGCACGGCTGTGGTATTCTTAATCATATTTCTTAGTTATTTTATAAATACACTTCTGTTACATTTCAGTGCACATATATATGCAGAGCGTTACTCAGAAGATGAAATCATTTTTGACCACGTTATATAAAATTAAGATTGAGTTTATCACATGCTCGATCGAACTGATCCAAAAAACAACATGGCACCGGACTGCATCACTCATGTACATCAACGGTAAAAGGCGATGCAGGCCATACATGTCAATATACAGACAAGGTTGCTGTACCTGAACTGTCTACAAGCACTAGTATATTCATTGCTGTCATTATTAATACCTTTTGTTGAATGTTCAATTTGTACATCTGAGAACTTCTGTTCGCAAGGAAAACTTCATTCTCCAAGTTTACAGCCAACTGTTCAACACGAAACGTTGTCCTGAAATTGAACGGTAGATGATGTATGATAGATACAAAGTCATGTCTTACTATCATGTGGTTTACCGGCATAAAATCATCTCTGACACATGGGAACTTGGGAAAAAGTTAAACTATGCACTGTATTGTCCACAGCTGTCCGGAGACTTACACTCTTTCTTGTCATTCTCACAGATTGCCATGCAAGACTAACATGCGTGGCACCGACAATTTATATAATACGTAGATTTCGAAGTGTAGTTTGCTATGCGAGTTGTTGATGCTTGTTGAAAATTATAACCAGAAAGAACAATTGAAAACCACACTAAATTTTTGATCACAAGAACTCAGTTCATTAACAATGAATCCTATTGTTATTCTTGTCGAAGATATTGTCTGCAAACTCCCACGAGTTTCTAACAAACATTAGGCAGCATAACTAATGACAGAATAAATTGGTGAAAAACAAAATTATTCTGCGCCTGTGCACTTTTGACGTTCATCATTTCTTTGTCCATATACCTCATCCTTTCTATCCTATCATTGTGTTCTCCCAAAGAAACAAATAATAATAACCGATTTTCACTAGAAAAGGTTACAGACGAACGCCAACATTTCGGTTAAGATTGGAGGACACAACATACAGAATAGTAGAACCGCTCACGGCGGAACTCTTTTTATCTCCACGCATCGCGCATGTGACCGCCATTATTTTGTCTAGGCGATTATACATTTTAATTAATGATCTAACCAAAAAGCACTTTGATTGCATAAATTATCCGGAAACACGTTGCAAGCCTGAATAGCTCTACTGCTTAATTCATTTGCTATGCAATTTAGATCATTAATTATATTGCATTTCCAACATGTCTATATAAAACCTTTTATACTACTATCAACTGTGATTTTTCCATTACATTCGCTTTGCCCGCGCGGGTGATGCGGCCTTAAAAATTTCGTTAATGCTGGTGTGACGGGCCTAAAAACAAAGCCGACGTAATGAAAGCCGCCTCGACACCAATAATTCATCCAACCACATCTAACTCGCTCCCAGGCTACGAGAACATGAGATAAAGATTGGTTTAGACTGAGTGCCGGACACTGGTGCCCGGCACTTTTTCTGGCGCCTAGCTAGGTTGAACACGCCAAGAGCGGGTATACCTCCAGACGAAGTACTCAGCAAGGACGCTGCGCTCAGCATATTTTACCAACCAGTTTTGACTCGTTGAAAGGGAGAAATATTTTAGGAACACAACGGATATTATTATTATTATTATTATTATTATTAATAATATATATTATTGATAATACTAAGTTTTACTTCACAAATGACCCGTATAATAAAACCAGTCTATATCTCATGCTTACATTTTTTATGAATGGCGATATATTTTACAAAAGGTACGGTAAAAATATCTTACAGAATGAAAACAACAGCATAAGGTTTACCTGTTACTTTTCTCACAATTCGCTACTAATGCTTTCTCCAGCCGTTGGAGGCAGAATTCACGAACCTGTAAATAATACGCAATGTTTCAGAGCTGCATGGGCGAAAAAACTGAATGGTTCTGAGGGTCACTCCTGCCTGTCAGCTGAAACTTTTCCTCTCGTACGTGTGCTGCAGGCTTCAGAATTTAGCGTGCTTGGGACTTGCATCCAAAAGCACAAACATACACATTCGCGTTTTTTGCTTCGTGCAACAAGACAAGTTACTTTGATTTAAAATTTTAAATACATAAGCCAATACCTTGACTGCCAATTTTGGAATACGAGATAAATTCGATGCATTTTTAAGCTTGCATGCCAGGCCTAAATAAAATAAAATATGGATTTTGTATGTCACGTGGATGTAGCTAGCTATTACTTGACCAAAAAATATCGGCATGCAAACACAACATAAAAAGTCTAAAGGTAAACACAACTCTGAATCGTCACCTGGGATATTGTCGAGATCGTTTTTATCTATGGCTTTCTTTGATGCAACCTGTTACAAATGGAGTAATTAAATGAAGAAAATTACAGTCAATTCATAATATATTGTAACAATTACTTGATTGTGTCTAAGATGAAAGATTTCTATGCTGCATGAGCCAGCTACATGAACAGTTTTTCTTTTGATTTTTCTAGGTGTAGCCTAAATAAAATGCTCCTCTTTTTGCCCTATCTTTATTTCACATATTGAATTGGTTCATCGACTGCCTAAAATAATATCGATGTTTCTAAGGGATAACTATATATAGACTGCTCATGATAGAATTAATAACTTTTCTTCACCCCTTTTCTCTTTCTGAACTCTTCTTCGATAATCTTAACGCGATTGTTCTTACATTTTTCTTCAAAATCTGGGTCGCCCGCCTCATCGTGGTCATACCTAGATACGCGAAATACCTCAGTGACATTCAAACCATTACTATAACCATTACTAAGGTTAGTTAACTCCTAAAGATGAGATGCAACGAAATGGGAAACGAAGAGTTGGCTTTCATTATTAAGTGTCTAGAGATGCAGAGTCCAATTTACAGGAGTTGGATGATGGACACAACTTACTTCGTGTCAGGCCCGCGCTTGCCTCCACCATACTGATCATCACTACCTTCACCATAGTCCGAACACATGTATGTCTTGGAATATCCATTGTGTCGTTTATTAGCTATCACTCCTTCATGCAATTGTTCAATCATAAGTTCCACATCTTTGGGTTTACGACAGAAATCACATCCTTGGTTACACTGTATGGAAAATGAAATAAATGGGGCATTTTTAAATGATGTGGGGAAGGAAACATAGTGGCGACGATATAATATGAAAACTATCATGTTAAACTAATCGGGACTAAAACTAGAGATTAAAAGGATAGGTTTCATTAAGTACACCATTTAATTTCATGAACAGCATTCTCTGAAGGCTCAGAATCCCAATTCTATCATTTAGCGCCCATACTAGGCCTAAGGTTAACCATACTGTATTTACCTCAGGTTTTTTATCTCCAAAGTATTTAGAAATGAACGCATGTCGACATCTACAAAAGTTGTTATAATTAAATGTTTATATTTTTCTTAATATTTTAGTAGTTATCGACTTCAAACGACTTGTGCATTTCCTTACCGCGCTTCTTCGCAATATTCAACCAAAGCTTTAAAACTTTGTATTGAATTTTTTTCCTTCAGCGACTTATTTCCACGTTTCTACATAACATAGATTTCAACGTATTTCTTCATGTGACACAAGCGAACTTAGCGAGTCACTGGCTAGAGCACTCAGCCTGCACAAATCAAAAGTTACAGCTTCATTCTCGTCGCTGTTGAGCAAATAGTTTCTTTGACCGCAGGTAAATGCACTTACAAAAACATTACTCATAATCATACGGATAATGTGTAAATGTATAATAATCACTATTAATTACAAACTTCTTTCTTAAGATCTTTTTTCAACAGGAAGAGTATCTGCTCCCTTTCATATCTATAGAGAAATATGATGGAACACATTAAAAATGAAAAAGCATAATTGCCTATACATATAATTATACAGTATTATCCAATATCTGCCCACTAAATCCATGTTAGTCACCACAAAGACCTCACTCAAAGTTGATATAAGAAGCAGACCCGATATTCTTTAAAAATATACACCCTTTTGAAACAGCCCAAAATATTTGTAAGGTAAGGGCCTCACACCACTTTATACAGCAAGAATCTCGATTGACAAGAGAAAATTATACGAAAAAACCCCCTGCAGCAAGTAGCTATAAACCTTGAATAATACAGTCGACAATATGACTTTTTTCCATCACGTCCAGCGCGACCACTTTCTTGATAATATCTTTCAACCGACTGCGGGATTTTCCAATGAACAACAAACCTGCAATGTTTAAACAACTTTTCTCACAATTAAACTTGAATTTTCACTTGGCTGACAAGAAAATCTCCAAACAAACTTAATCACCGTGGAATGATAGTCCATAAGACTATAGCTAAAACCTGTTACTATTATAAGATTAAGGACTATGGCTAAGACTTGTTATTACATGGTACTTACCTAACGGAAGATTTATCTACACCCATACCAAAACTAACAGTTGCTGCTATGACTGATATAACTCCATCCATCCATTCTTGTTGGATACTTTGACGTAACCCTGAGTTCAATCCTATACATCATATGAGATGCACAATAAGTATCACATACACGCTGTCTTCAGTGGCGCAAATGGGATAAGGGCCTGACACCCCAACTCCAATATTCGACCACTAGCCTGGTAGACGTCATAGTCGGCGCCAATATTTGCATGCTATAACATGGATATCATTCGATTTCATGAAACAATGTCGGTGAATTGAAAGAGGTACTTTAAGAAGATTTAAAAAACGTTGTTGTTCTTTAATAACCTCCTTATCCTACTTTTTTCTTCGTCGTGAATCATTTTGGTTCCATAAGAGCGTTGCCCGCTTTCCAACCTTTCTACGTCATCGAGGAATTTGTTCTCTCGTGAAAAATAGTCGGCTCTTTAAACAACCCCGCCCGAAAAAGTTGATCGCGTCATGCACACAAGGGTTGTCACGCCCAGGGTGATATTTATACATCATGAAATATATATTTACTTTAAATCGATTGACAGTATGTGTTTGCACGAACCTGCATGATACGCTTTAGTTTTTATACCACTGTCTGATAATTTGCTTGCCATGTTTTCACAATTCTCTTTTGTATGACAGTAAATAATACCACAATCCTATAGACAAGAACAACGGTGAAAACCAGAGCCGGATTTATTCGCTGTTGGGTCTACAGAGAATTGCGTGGGTTCAACTTAATCAAATTTATACATAATTAAATCTATCTTGTCAATATGTGGTTGCAAACTTATAGTTGTTGAACTAAGAAAATATCCTATTTTTACGTTGGTCAGTAGTTGGGATTACGTTTATGACACTTGGTTTATTATGTCCCTCCATCTTCAAAACTGATTTAATATAATCCACCAAATCCTCAAGAGGCTGATCCAAAAGTTCTTTAAATCTGTAGAAAAAAGCACTTCCTGTTATGAATTACTACATCTACTTTTACTGACATGCAAGAATGATGTCTTTATCTAACACTTTATATAACACCTAATCACAATAAATGACAAGAAAATTCTTTCTTACCTAACATCATAAAATAAGTTTTGTCTGTGAACACCTATTCTAAAATTAGCCACTGGCTGCTTAAAATGTAACAGTTCCAATATATCTTGCTGGACCCTTGGCGTTGCCGTAGCCGTCAAGGCTATCCATACAACCTCTGGATACTTTTCCCTCACTAGGCCAAGTTTAGCATAAGCAGGTCTAAAATCATGACCCCATTGTGAGACACAATGAGCCTCATCTATGGCAAAGTATGCTAAATTGCCGTTTTCATTTATTTGATGCAACACTCTGTTAAATTCATGAGTTTCAAGAAGTTCTGGAGTCACATAAAGAAGTTTTATTGATGGAGTGTCCTTAAGGAGATTACACTTTATTTCCAAACGTTCATTCAGTTGTATATTGGAGTTATAGGTTGCCACACATACCCCAAGTGCTTTAAGAGACTCTACTTGATCTTTTATTAGGGCTAGTAATGGTGAAACAACAATTGTAACTCCACAAGAAACTACCGCTGGTAGTTGGTATACCAAAGATTTCCCCGCACCAGTTGGCATACATACAAAAACATCTTGTTTGCCTAAATAGAGAAAAGGAATTATCTAAGAGACGGTTTGCACCATGTATAAACTGTATTATTACATTTATAAATTACGTCCATAGTCACCCAGTTAATATGATGATTGCCTAAAAACTATAATTCATTGCTGATGACCTTATACTAATATGAGCTTTGGTGGTAAAAAACACTCATAGAAATGTTCATTTTGCAATGCATATTTAAAAATTCACCAGAATATATACACCAACAAACTCATCACACACATGCTCTATCCCCTGGGTCAATCTATCCCTTTACATCTTAGCAATTAAATTATCATTGAAATTTGACTTTTCTTTCAAATATATTTAACACCAGTTGGAGGAAGAGCACTCATTAAACAAGCCATATGAAGGGAAGCTGAACCATCAATTTCACAATCTCAACGCCTAACACTACAATATCTATATGTGCCAATAATATGGTCATCTTGTACAAATCTGACCATTTGGAAATATGAAATATCCAGTAGGCTGGACCTGGAATCCGGATAACTCATTTTTAATCATAGTCACAGTATATTAATTGTTCAATTTTTGTTGACTGACATTGATTTATTTGCTTTTTTTGTTATTGACATGCCGGGGTATAAATATAATTAAAATACAGTAATAAACATGGGTGAATTATACCATTAATAACTGCATTCACGGCATCTTTTTGAACTTTAGATTTAAACTCCTTATAATTGAATACATCCTCTAGACAACGATAGATTTCCCCTTTCTTATTCATCTAATATCATTAGAAGAGTGAATGAAAATCCATTTGACATTCATTTTAACATGCTCGAAGTGAGTAAACAAGAAATATATTCTGATTCTGATACTCTCGACACCAGGCTATTACCGAGTAATCGATACGGATGATACGTATACCAATAAAACAATGTCCGATACCACTTCATAGTCGATATCGACATATTTATCGACATGAAAACGGCAAAATGGTTTTTGTTTTATACATCCAGCCATTGAACTGTAAACAAACAACTGTTTACATACAGTCACAGATTAGCTATATAGCTAATCTGTGATACAGTTCAATGATCCAGCCAGCCAATCAATCAATCATTCTAGCCCAATAGCCAACCAGAGCACTGAATCTCGTGCACAAGATGGCGGCAGGCGTCTTGACTGTCTACTGGAAAAAACAGGCTAGGTTTCTTTACCTAACCAGATCATTATACTCATGCTATTCATTCGGTAAAACAGAGATTAGCGGCTGGTGCATGATTGTGTACTTGCAGTTTTATGTGTGTATCAAAACCGGGCATTTTGTTTTTCTGGATCTGCTCTCTGGAGTCCATAGTCTCATATGTAGCGGTAGATAGCACTAAAATACCACAGTCTGATTCGACTGACCGTTTCAGCTTTGATAAGCGCAAAAACTCGTCATGAAAACGATGCAACTTCATAACTTTCAATCCTTGCAGACCTTGCTTCCAGTCCACCGCTCTCTCTCGTCGCGTTAATTAAACCTTAGAAAGCTCAGAGGAAACGACCAACTGTCTTTCTCAGTCTCTCTCGATTTTTAAGCCTGTGAAAATCTAGGGCTAAGCGTAAATGCCTCCTTTTTCCCTTAGATAATCCCGCACTGGGCGATATAAAACTGAACAGACAACGCTCCCAGTCATGCCCTCATTGACTGCCGTCGAAACGAGAATTTAATAAATATAGAGGTCGGGCCCGAAATGCATTGGTGAAAAAAAGTTTTGTCTTACTTTATATGACAAAAGGGAAAATTGTCTGGCGAAAAAAATACCATACTATATAATTTATAAAACATTACTGCGGAAAGATAATAAGAAATGACAGAACTGAGTGCATTGCATGATGCCAGCGGCTAGCTCATAGTTTTAATTAGCTTCAGCAGGAGTGTTATTTGTGTAATATTATTAGACCGAAAATAATTGTGGCGCAACTTTTGTACTATCAAAAACCACATGTGTTAAAACAGTATAGAATTGAGGGCTGAAAGTTGAATACGATTTTATTGATCAATTGCTATTATACAAACCAAATAGATAAAAAAGGTTTCACACTCACACAGTCAAAAAAGAACAAGTGAATTATAATGAAACAATCAAATTTACTTCCGACATAAAGTCTCAAAGATAAGTTAACATTTGTTTTGGACTTAACCTCGGGCTTTCATGCAAGTGTCATCTGGTGTATCTGAATACACATAATTTAGCTAGCGTTCATGCAAGGTAGGGAATGCTGCTGGGGGAATGTTGATAAATACTGATACTGGGTATATCTGATTATGAGAAAAACTGGGCGCAATGCCAGCTCATAACTTCATCGAGTTTCATCAGGAATGTTGTTTGTGTTAGTAATAATTGATATAACAACTATATCAAATTATGTACATAATAAACGCGAAACAGAATATCACAAGTATATATATATATGTACATTTCCAAACTGGATATTTTGCGAATCGGCAACACGAAAAACATTGATCAATATTCAAGTCAAATCAATTTGTTCAAAAATAGCATCACACAGCTAAAAAGAGAGCAAGTATTAAAATAAAACAATCAAAATATTTCCGACATAATAATCGTCTAAAGACTGAAAGATAAGGTCACATTTGTTTTTGGCTTATCTACGGCTTAACTGCGTACATATAATTTAAACCGTACAACGAATTTCAGCTTTCACTACCGGATAGAATATCAGGAGAAGGCTTTCGTCGGATAACTTCAAGAACATGCATTACTTTAACAAAGTTTATCTGCGTGTTATATGATTTTCCACACGATATACTTTAATTGTATAAATCCATTGGATATCACCATGCTAGTTATTAACGTCAAATCAGCTAAACCAGCACTCTGAACAGCATGTCGTCGATATACTTTTATTGGTCTATGAAGAAGGAGCAGAGAAACAATCAACTTGAAAATCAACATATCAGCTTGTGGTAGAGTTTGCAAGCTTGTAATACCAAATAACATTCCGTAAATCGCTGCGGTACTCACAAAGTCTGAGCGTGCATGCTGGGCTACTGTCTTGCTACATATTATACCTTCACTCCACCCACCCTGATAACAAAACGTCGGCCACCTAATACAATAGTGCATGTGCAATGTTAATATAGATCTTCATATCTATACACCGCAGCTTACGGCGAACTGTTAGCAAGGATTTGCAACACATGGCGAGAGTGTCAAAACATGTCTTTTCAATGAATAGACTAAACAATTAACACCATTCTTCGGGTTTTAAATTATTGCCACATCATAAGATTTCTTTGTTCGCCGTAAGAATTGATAAGAAGTTCCTATACAACGTAATGTGCAAAATGAAACACGCGGATCCATGATTTATGTGGTCAATATAGTGTCAGTAAATCAATACACATGTGATGAATAGAATATGTGAGAGGAGATCTGATGAGAAGTCTTCAAAATCATTGATTTATCTGTTGGAATATTCATAGGTTTACGACCAATCATTTTTAATTATGCATAACTTCTATAATTTTGTACCTTTCCGCCATCTGCCACCGTTTATATACGTGATCTACGTCTCTGAAGCATTGTTGAAGTTTGATTCAATGTCTTCGCGAACAGTTCGTCTCCTGAATCGTCATGGCTACTATCTGGAGATAGAAAAACTGGAGAAATAGCTGGTTCAACGGCATACGAAAATATTTACAGTAAGTTTTATTCTGTCATTTCAGCAAATCCTCTCCATTTCCCTTGTTTTATTGCTATCTAGGTTTACAGCCTCCATATTGACGGTTAAACGACTCGAGGGCTCCTTTATTTTAAGACCTGTCCTACTTAACCTTTATCTGTTGATCTAAAATGCGCTAACGCCGTTCGATAAACGTTAATCATCATCTATGATTTTTTCTGGAACTATGCAGAATAATCTTTTCAATGCAGTAGGCAATTTGTCACGTGTAAAGGAATGAATAAGAGAGACGTGAAAGTTGAAAATCGTGAACTGACGTGTACCACATCAATGTAACACATCTAGATCTTGAAGAATTAGATCCTATGAGAACCTTGAAGAAATGAAACAATAAGGCCATATACCACGAATCTAAGCTTCCTAATTATGATGAAAGACGGAAAGTAAACAATATATTCATTCCAAGGCCTATATTTCGCCATTAAGACTCCTGTGGCCAGACGCGTGGGATAAAGTGCAATTTATACGTCGAATGTCAATGCCAATAGAAATGCATACATGTGTCAAATAATTAGTTTTTCACATTAAAGCATGTACTTAACAGTTGAACATTAAGACTCGTATAGCTGTCAACATTAGCATGAGGCTAGAAACGTGCTAACAACATTTGCAGTCAGGCATGCAGACAGCCAGAAAGGTTGTGCGATTGTTTTAGCAACTGCGATTTAATATGTGTGAATCATGATTTGGTGTTAAATGATATTGCTGTCATGCTGAAAATATGGAAGAGACCGCTGTTCATGCTGTGTCCTTGACTAATTAAAACGAAGAAAGTTTTACTAACTTGCTAATACTGCTGTCTGGGTACACATACTGACAAAGCAGTGTTAATATTTGATAAAGAAACTCTCCCCAGATGACTGACGAAATCCCTTACGTTGCACTGTTTTATCAAAATCTCCTCTAAATACGTACAGTTTCAAAATCATCTAATGACAATAACAATATGAATACCGCCTATCGTACAATAGGTACATATACAAGTCAACAAAAGTATGATTTTAAAATAATAGCAGCAGGGAATAATGCACAAGAATTTAAATAATCAATTATTTCGCTACCATTTATGTATTATCAACAAGATTTGTTCACAACAGGCTTGTATTTAAGCTTGTCAACAAGTTGTGTTAAAATAACAATGTTGTCACTTTATCTATATGCTATTTTTAAGGACAATTAATAACTTGTAGCAAATCTGTGAAGGTCCGAGTGAAGTGTACTTGCCTTACAAAAAATTGTACAACGCGGTACTCTTTCTTGTCTTATTTGTTTTTGAAATTACCTGTTGCATTGCCCTCTCCCCTGCCCAGGAAGCTGTTTTCAAACCCTGAGAAAAGGTGGACATAGTATTCGTCAGCTTCCCCTTCATGCAGAGATTCAAAGCCAACCTCGTACCCAGAGGAGCTAGCACAAGATTTACCAATGAAGCCTTAAAGTTTTATTCGGATGTTGTTTGTCATATCAAATCCTGTTAGCGCAGAAATTGATTTCTCAAAACCTCTAATACGACATTGACCTGGCCGCCCTATTATTTCCTAAATTTCTAGGCGATATCACGATACGAACAGTGGACTTTGGTGGCAAAGTTACACTACAAGGGAAAAAGTCAGGATTATTTCTGTATATGAAAGCCAATGGCGATATAAGCACAACAGTAAGTTACTAAAGTCGTCATAGAACTACAAACATGTTTATAGTTATTATTGTCATATAACTGGATCTGCATGGCGACTAAAAGCATTAATCCAACCGCGGAGTGACATTCGGTGTGACAAAGAAATTCTCGACCTCTACTAAGGAAAGGTCAGTAAAAAGCATGCACATAAAAAACGAAACAGAAGAACAGGGCATTCCCGTACATTTTTTTGGACCACGGTTCGTCCTCGTTCGTACCCAGGGTCTTTCCAAGGTACGATATTTGGTTGGTCCTATGGCTCGTCGAGATTTTTAAGGCCTGTTTATATCATTGTTGAACATTTGTTAAAATAACAAATTTTTGCTTGTTTCTAAAAAAATTATTAAAAACGAGATGAATCTAAGACAACCAATTTTGAATTAGTTGATTGTTACGATTGAGTCGCCTCCTGTAAACGTTACGCTGTTTTTACTAAGATCAACTTATACATGTTAAATATATTTCTTGCTCTTAAATGTAGGCATTATCGTCCAGTGAATGTAAAGAATGTGTTTGGAAAGAGGAGATGAGCTTGCTCAGACCGGGATTTTTTCATTATTCCTCTGCCGTTTACCCGAGATGGTTCTTGGGATTAACAAAGAAAGGAGCAATAAAAAAAGGGAAAAGGACAAAAGCCGGTCAACGGTCAACAGAATGGTCAAGAATATAGATTGCCATAAAATGTAACATATTTAGAGAATGTATTTATTCCACTTATATTACAAGTGCATGTGTTTAGTTTGAAAAAATAATTATTGTACATATTATTGTTAAAATTAGTGGATTTGATCCGCTCAAACGGTGACCTAGATTACGTGAAACGCTGTGATTATTCACAAATCTTGTATTTGACATTTCCAATCATAAACTAGTAAGCCAAGAATGGCGGCAAATTATGTATAAATCCGGGGCTATTTTCTTCACGTCAAAATTATAACCTTATAATTTACAACTATACAAGAATATTTTTGCTCACGAAAAGGGACCTTTAGGATTGTTAATTAGTGAAATTTCCTTCTCGATCCAAAGATATTCCTGTTGATGGAGTAAATTATACACCAACTCTAGCCTGCAAACAGGCCCTCAAAGCCAACGATGATGAGAACACTGCACCGGGATAGCAAAAACCCCGTTTACACTACACTAGCTCCATTTATTGGGACGGCACGGCTAAAATGGGTACCCATGCATTTTTATTTTCACAAATTCAAATACCTAATATGCATGCCCATGCCCAGCAAATGGATTGGTTGGACCATAGTTGGACGATGTATTAGGTGTACAAGAATGTCAGGGCTGTATTTCGCCAAACAGGTTCATGCTAGCTTGATTGACTGTAACTGCAAGACCTCCCCCGCGGCCCGCCCCACGAACAATTATGTGCCCATATCATATGAGACAAACAATTCTGCTGTTAGTGAATGGAATATGGATTCATTCATTCAAAGGATGTGAAGAAAATGCTGCAGTAGATTTTAAACGACTGACAGGACCAAAGAGAACATTATCACGTACATTATACTATGATTACAGCAATATTTGTTAGCGATGTCCAGCATAAAATGTGGACGTCACATTAACGAAAAATGGATGTGTCACAATATCTGGTATTTTCACAATTTCTAGAATATATATAATATTTCTAACATAATTTCCGAGCTTATTAGAATTTCCATATGGATTTTGTGCCTATACTTTTATTCCAGACGTCTGGGCATGTATGTTATTTTCAGCGGAAAACTGTCTACTTCTTGATTCGAACGAAATAAGCGAAACTTCAGGACAAGTAGATTCAAGACGAGCCTTCTGAATCTCTGTTGGCGATAATGATTGCTGTAAGGTTCTCACCAGTAATCTACGAGAAAATGTATTGAAGTTATAATAATAAATTGGGTGTCAGTTTTCCAATTTTTCTTCTTGTATAATTCAAGTGCATGAACATTAAAAAGAGTCAGTCAATCTTGCATCCATTCCTAGAAAAAGCGTTGACACTAGTTTCCATTCAGCCATGGCTCTTGCATATGCAGTTCCCTAATAGCTTCCCTTCCCTAATAGTTTTCTGTAGCTCACTGCCCTGGCTTATACACACTTGTTAAAAAAACCACTGACCTTGGCAACATCGATACAAAAGCTGTTAGAATACACAACATCCAAAAATTTGCTGTTCCCATTGTTACTATAGCGACAAAATAATCTGGCAGAACAGGTGAGACGACATTATAGACAATACACCATACGAATGATAACAAAACGCTGAGTCCAAGAATCACAGCATGAATTATTGTCTAAATGAATATACGAAGGACTGGGTCAAAACATTGATTGCGAACGCGCGAAGCGATAGCATGGTTAAACTCATCACTGCTGCTGTATTTTTTGCTGGCCTATTTCATGCGCTTTGATTGGTCAGATCGTCATTAGTTAATCGCATACGATTGGCCAATGTTTGTTGAATGACAATGGTAGCATGGAAGGTCAAAGCAAAAGCATATCATACCCAATAATTTGTCTCAATTGCAATTTGAAGTGAGGCGACAATAACTGCACACTGATGAAGACTTACTCCAACTGTATATAAACCAGCTTGTGTTCCGTAGTAAACCTATGGAAGATGATAACTAGTCTTTCAACTGAAAATCAGAATGCGATAAAACAACTAAATACAATTGAAAAATCCAAACCATGTTATCCGATATTTTTTCTCATTATAACATACCAGAAAGGCTGAAAAGAAGATTACAATACTTTGGAATATAGCATCGGCCATTGTTATCCAAAACATTTTCCTAGAATAAAGCTGTGAAAAGATTACTACATTGTTAGTTGAATAATCATAAATCAACCGAAGTATTATTTTACAGTATTATCCTTCAAGATGATATCACCTCACTTTCTTGACCTTGTCTGTAAAGGTATGGCTTTTTAAGAAGAATTTCACTACAGACATCTTGATCCCAAATTCCCGATATTATTGGAGGTAAAGCAGTAAAGATCAGATTAAAAAAAATTAAGTTCAAATCATTGATTGCGTTTGATCCTGAAAAACCGTTATATAACTGAAACCAAAACAACACCATCACGAACATCTAAAACGCAAAAGAAATCAATGAAACAAATTTATCATAACAGATGGAGCCGATTTGAGCATGCATGCACGGCTGAAAATTAAAATGTTATTCTTAAGTGGAGGTAACGTACGACCATAAAACTTACCATATTTTTATAAAAGAAATATAGTATCAGCTTTGAAATACGATCATAACACCAATGACCATGGACGAGTAATAATCGAACAAGGAAACGAAATCTTCCAATAGCAAAGTCACTAGCTTGAACAGCTTGCATTCCTTCTTGACCACTAATTCCAACTCCAATATCAGCCACTTGAATCATACTAACATCATTAGCTCCATCACCTATAGCTAATGTCATAACACCAAGTTCCTCTCGAACAAGACGTACTACAGAAGCCTGGATATTGATAATGGCACTTCAGATACGGTGTTAGTCTTAAATACGCTAAATTTAACGTATGCTGCAGACTTCATAAGTGGAATCATACTTCAGTCACGTACCTTTTGAACAGGAGCAGCCCGGCAACAAACAACAACTTGACATGATTTAGCTAAAAGAAGGAATTCCAAAGCAAGTGGATACTCCAAAGCATATTGTAGTGTCTGTCCATCTATAATCAACCCATATTTAGTTTGTTTCATTTGTTTTAATTGTTGACTTGCATCATTTGAATCACCATTCATCCTTTCTAGCCACGCTCTGATTTGTTCTGCACACGATTCCTTGAAACAAAACAACAAAAGATGTGACAAATATTTGCGATAAACACTAGGTGACATAATATAGTCCAGAAACATTGGGAATATTAAGTAACATGAAAAAAATAAATAAACGTCTTTAATGGTGAGAATGCGCCTAACACAAGCTGACAGAAGGTTAATTCACTGGGTATTGAAAATGAACCTACTTTTGATGAAGCATTAAGCGTTATTTTATCCATCTCTTGGTCCAGAAGGCGACAGGAGTGTGCAATGTTTACTGCCGTTTCCTAAAAAGTGACCCCAATTATGTTTTTTCAGTCAGACGCCATTTGGATGACAAAAATTAGAAAAATACACAGCGGCAACACAAACTAGATAACGAACGTCCCACGAAAATCAAACTTAGCATTTTTTAAAACCTGCAATGAAATATAAGATCCTACATTCCTATAATTTATTACCCCTATACAATCTTTCAAAAACACTCAAATATTTTCCCTGCACCTGTTTATCGCCAGTGAGAACCCATACTTTCAGTCCGGCCGCACGTAACGTTGCAATTGCTTCCGGAACACCTTCTTGTAATCTATCTTCGATACCGGTTGCTCCAAGTAACTCCATATCAGATTCTACCCGACAATATGAATCTTGTAATAGCTCCTCACGATTGTACAGAGATATTTCTGCTTTCTCGTGTTCTGATAACCAATTATGATAATCCTCATCAGTTAATTCCTAGATGTCGGGAAAATTAAATTAAATTAAGAAAACAACAATAGAGAGAACATGTAATGTTGTTGCATAATGTTTCCTTGTTTAACTTTGAAGGAGTTATCGTACTACACCAAATGTGACCGTGAAAATTACCTTTCTTGCCATACAAAGGGTTCTCAGACCTTCTCTTGCGTAAACATTAAGATGAGTTTCCGTCATTTCAACCAAAGACACATCTTCCGTTTCTGCACTTGCATTTCTTCCATCTAGCGCATCTGCATTATTGCAGTTTTGTAATGTTTTTGACTTACTCTGTTTGGATAACCGAGGTATAACTGCTGTGTCAGCACCTTTACAATACATTATTATCCTATCATCATTCTCACGACGAACGATCACCGACATTCTTTTGCGGACGGAGTCAAATATTAAGACATGAAGAAGATGATACTTCACAATGCCTTCTTCAGGTACTTCAATTGTTATACTATCCGGACCACGTGATATTAATTTATATCCATACATTGTGGCAGATTTTACCAAAGCTGCTTCATCTGGTGATTCAGCTTCGTAAGTTAAAGTCTGTTCTTGCCTGTTATCACCTGATAGATCTTGGTTTGCTTCGAGCCTTCCATTTAAATACATTTTATTTGTTTGACCATCTGCATTTGTTTCACCATCTACATTGACCGTTTCATTTCGATCAGTGGATTTTTCCTTATTGCCTAAAGTGGTAGTGACGTCATTCTGCTGGTTGCCATGCGACGAAACAACAACGGTATTACAAATTGCCAGCAAAGTAAAGAATTCCTTGACAGGTGATGAGATTTGTCAGATAAATGCTTTTTATCTCTTTGGCTACTCATGATCCAGAATTATCGCTAGGAGAGTCCTAAGAGTGAAGATAGCACAAATATTAAGATAAATATATAAGATCTTTAGTAAAACTTGATATTTGAATATATTTAGCATCACTTACTGTCGTATCCTGACCACGGCTTCCCTGAGGTACTGCTTCATCTCTTAGGTTATCTATTTTTTAAAACATTTACATTTACAGTTACAAGTTACACTTACATAAGTAGGCCTGGAAACTATATAAACACAAGGAAGGGGGGAGGGTGGTTACAGTAAAGATAGTTACAGTAGTTACCTTGAGAATATCTGGTTGAATGCGGAAAGTCTTTCCCATTAATCGTACAACGTCTGAACACCATTTTATTCTCTGTTAAAGTTCCAGTCTTATCAGAGAATACGTATTTAATTTGTCCTAAATCTTCATTAATATTTAGCGCACGACATAACGCGGGTTGATCTTTTTCTTCATAATACATTTCCACATCATTCGTGATAAAATAACATTGACCAAGTTTCACAATTTCCACAGACACGTACAAGGATATTGGAATTAACACCTATTGGAATAAATCGATATTTCAATTATCATTGGATTACATTCAACATGCAGTTGTACATTCAGTGATAGATACATGGACAACATTAAAACGTGGTAAAAACGTGGTATTCAGACCTGAAAAATAATGATATAGGTCCAAAATCGTACAAAACCTTCCAATGCAGGTTCTCTCTGAATGACATCTTCATTGTTAAGGTCCAACTCTGGGGTATACTGATGGTCAAATGCCTCTTTATTATGAGTCCAAAATCCACAACCTGAAATAAAGAATAGAATACGAGGGACTTATGATGCGTTTTGGGGATATATTGGGTATATATCATCCACGTTTGACCCAAAGTACTTTCAATTTCCATATCAAGTCACAATTAGGCATTACAACATGGATTAGGCGTTATAACTATCAAACATCAATACAGAATATCCAACAATGCAAGGCAAGGAAAATGGTTTTATGAGTCAACGCCTGCGGCCTGATCCAGCAAAAGATAGTTGATATATATAAAGACAAAAACCTACCTATAGCACAGATCAAACACAGTGATACTAAAATAAATACACAAGATATCACATCCCAGTTAATATCTCTTTCTAATTTGCTGCGTTTGCTTCTTGGGCCACCGTTATTTCGCATCGCTTTTGTGTCATGACCTAATGAAATAGGGTTTGTCATTATACTGCACCATTCATTCATTCCCGTTTTTCATGTTACTCTCTAGCAAAACCTGTCAATTTATATATATGAAAGACTTGTGTTTGAAAGCCATGCATTATTGCGTTTACCTGCATATATTACAATGCCTTCTACATTTTCTGTATTGCGAATAACACATCCTCTTAAAAGAAGATTATTTGTTCCAATTGGTATCTGATTGCCATCAGTGTCTCTAAAAAAAGAAAAATTCTTAATACTTGTACTGTCTATTTAGTTGAATGTTGTGGTGCCCCCTGCAAGATATAGATACAGTGTATATAACAGTCACCGCTGTCTTATGGCAAGAGAATACGATGTCCCATGCACAAGCACGTTCGGTAGGGACAACGATATTCCAGCCAAAAATAATGGACTTGTTTCGTTGAATATTTCCTCTAGCGAAACAATGTTTGAAACAAGTTGTTGTTTAAAGAAAGGATATGAAAATTAGTGAGCCAACTAAACGTGGAATAAGAAATACATTACATACATAAATCCCCGAAATTGATAAATTTTACTATTCGGTTCTTCGCAATGAACAAATGAAGAAAAATCCACAGCCCCATTAGACCCTAAACCCTAAAATATAACAAGATCTTTAACTATACATAAATAATAAATATTATAATGGTAACTGAAACTTGTATGTCCTAGATTTTGCTGGTTAAAAATTCACAATTCCCGTTTATACGATTATTCTTTTGGAACCGACGGGTATAAAAATCTTTGTACGAGTGTGAGGTGGTGTGTACCATAAACTGTAGTTGGAAACTCTCATGAGTCATGAATATACCTGATTAGAATTTCTAACAATTTCTCTTTGTTTCAAATTTGTTTCACCATCAAGGTTAGCTGTCTCTATGTGGCATATATCATTAGGATCGCTCGACTTCAATAATAATACATCAGCAGGAATAATTTCATCATTTGATAACTTTACAACATTGCCAGGAACAATGGATTTCCATTTTGTTTCAACATATTGGTGGGTTGTACTGAAAGAAAGAACAACACTGAAACGGCTTGTTCCTGTAAAATTCTCACTAGGCTTCCATAGAATATGAGAGAACTGTATCTCATTGAAAGAAAGTTATAGTAAACCTCCTGATGGACACCGAGGAAAGAAATTAAATGAGAGAATTACAAAACAAACAACAACGCAACAATGGAAACATTGATTAGAAAGCGTTGAAAGAATATGATGTATAGGAAAAGGGGTATAAAGTAGGAACAAGCTTGAAGTCTGAAGAGGGTAAGCAGGAAGTTTTAGAAAGACATTTTTCTTAATTTAAAAGTAAAGAACTCGTGCCAGTATATTGTTTAAGGTAAGTAGAAAGAAACTCAGTGGTTTCTGATATTTTCACACAACTTCAGATTATTCGAAACACTTAAGAAATACTAGTGTATTTCAGTATTTCTTTATAATGAAATCAGGCAATTTCCTCAGTAATAGAAACAACGGTCCTATAGCTATAGGCAGTTTGAAACGTCCGTTGAACTCATATCGTGTTAATTTTGTTTGCAAACTAACCGCAACTATGCACTAGTGCAAACATCCATTGCAGCAATTATAAACGAACACCAAAAACGCGTAATTACTCGATCATGATTGCAATCGCGGGTTATACTGTTTGTAATAAGGCGGCGTAAAATTAATAATGAACGACCCAAATCTCACACGCGACACGACAACAAGGAGAGATGTTTCTGAACGTTTGACAAGAAAAACTGTCCTTAATTTTGAAACCTGGATGTTTGCAGAATAAAGTACACTTAACTGCACAACAAAATCTCTATTAACCATGAAAAAATAGATCCTTGACTAGAAACAAATTCTTAAGAAACAAATTCTTAGAATTTGAAACAAATAAGAAAGAATCTGCTGATTTTCCACTTAGTCTTCCATGCACCCATGCTAGCCTTTTTCATTAAATGTTTGTAAAAATGAAAACATTTGGGTTGTCTTTCCAAATGTGGTTGGCCCAGATTACACATCAAAATTAAAAATTAAGGAACTTCAAGTTTTGTCTGACAAATTCCTCATTTAATTATATAAAAATATAATATAATAAAAAATTGTTATAATAGTAATACAGTTGATCCATGGTTACTTTATAGCTAATAGTGCTATATATAGGTCAAGACAACCAGCAGAGATATAAAAAATAATTACCAAATTTGATACTGCAAGAAAGTCAAACACATTAAGTTGAGTGCAGTTAAAATCCAGTGCAAAACAAAGAAATTTTCATTTCACTGCTGTGAACGAATAAATTCAATGTTTTAAATATGAGAGGATGTTTCTGAGATAGAAATGAAACACTCCAGTATAACCAGGCCTGCATATGATCCACTAAATCAATTCTGGAATAAAAACAATGTAAGGGAATATTATGAAATTCAATGTAGCCTGCAATAGACTCATTATAATTATAATTAAGCTCAAAGGGTGAAGTCATAAAAGAAGAGAAAGGATTGAAAATTAGTGCATATATATGTGTACGTATTTCCAAACATGTAACCAAATAAACCCTGAAAAATATACTTCATTTTGCATTATCTGATTTGTATCCCAGAGTAGACCATGAGCATGTATACTCTACATGTACAGTAGTTCAACTGTTTCTAGAACCTCTCATACTATGAGGAAGACCACAAGTGCCTTGGCCAGGGCTGTAGCTAGACCGCTTCATTGGGGGGAGGGGGGTGTATATTCATATATTCATGTTTATATACCGTAGGAACAATAGCATACAAAAGAAATCAGTCGGGCATAAAACAAATATATGAACATACACCCCCCCCCCCAATTAAGCTTCTAGCTACAGTCCTGGCCATGGCAGTAGGATTCAAAAAGGTTAAATACAAGAGCTAAGCACTTTGCAGTTAGAATGCAGACAATGCAGTGTCGAATGGTGGTGCCTAATACAAGCAGAAGATGGGCAGGAATGCATACTGCATGTCATCAGAATATATTTTCTTAGGATTATTTTATTAAGATACAATTGAGAGATAAAGGGCAAATATACTCACTTTTACCAGCTAGACTGGTATAAACAGCCTCTAAAAAAGTGCCAGATTACATTACAATGTTATAATGATTATACCAATTACATAAAATTGTATAGCACAATAGTATAATAATGTAACAAAGTATGATGCTTTATTCAGGTGCATTGAAATGTTAAGCAATACTAGCAATTACCTATTGCTAGTTCATGCATTCAGCACAATGGAAATTTGAACAACTCACCTATCAAAGACAAGGCAATGTCTGTTGTTGACCTCATTATCTGACCTTCTTCGCCTGTGATCCTCAAATAAATCCTTTACCAATGTCACAGTGAGAACAAACAACAATGGGATCATAGTTATTTCTTTCGCAAATGCTTTTATTGCCGGAACCCAGTTTAAAATTGCTATTGCTAGAAAGTAGATGTTGGCAAAACGATGAAACTGTTCAAATAAATTCTTTGGTAGAAAATTCCATATTGTGTATTTAGTCGTTTTAACAACGTTTGTCAAATTACGTTTAAGACTGCTCTCGTGTTTAATCTCAAGTTGTTTGGTTAATACTCGAGTTGGAATGACAAGTCTACGACTTGTTGTATCAGATTGAATGGAACCATATCTAGGAATGCTAGAAGGTGGCGTTCCTTCTTCCATACTGTCCGAGTTATCAAAAACCTTCCACGCAAACGGCATAAATCCTTCGTTTTTTGCAACGTCACATTTATTTACTCTAATGTACATTCCTGTCCCATTGCCTCATAAAGGTTTTTGTATGTAAACCATTTGCATTTTAATATATCTTCATAAAGCGGAAAAGATATCTTTTCTGTTTGTTATTCACTTCTAAAATTTCTAATGAAGGGTTATGAAGAGGATCACATTGATTATCGAGGACGATATTGAACAATTGTGAGCATTTAGGTTTTCCGTTGTAGGATCAGGGTAGGATGACAATGGATACTGATCATCCACCGATGACCGACCTCCATATTGGATGAAATTTTTTTGCAGTTTATAGTAAATTGCACATAAAAGTTCTGCTACAATGGGTGGAAAAGAGTTTGGAAACATTGCTAGAGCTAAAAACATCATCACTTATTCTCTGTCCCCATTTGAGCAGCGTGCTTTTGCTGGATTCGTCACCAAAAGTGGCCCAAATGTTGTACGTCGTTTCATGACTTCGTTTGGCTATATCTTACCAGGTCTTATTTCTGGCTTTTTGGTTATTAACTGGGCAAAGAACGAAAACCATCGGCTGAGCAGAAAAGATCCCAAGGAGTTCGAAAACGACGAGTGAAACCAGTGAATATGGACTTGCCAATTTATGATTTGAGAGAGAACTAAAAATATGATAAATTCAAACTACTAGTTACTATAATTATAAACAGTTATTCTGGAGATTTTTGGATGAACTTGACATTACTTTGGATGAACTTAAAAACTTTAATTGATATGAAAATACTGTATTTATGTTTGTATTTGACTTGAAAATTTGAAATCTTCGCTGCTGGTTATCATAATATTGACTGTTCTAAATTTATTTATGTACCATTTCATTATTTTCATATATGCTGTCAAGTTTTGTTAAAATAAAGACAATGTTAGTAATATATTATCTATGTATCATCATTGCTCTTACCACTAAAATGGTTGACCCAGGATAGCCCACCTTTCCATTTTTTTTTTTCAGCTTAACATGGAGTTGGCAATCCTTTTTAAAAATCAGTTCATCAATTTATTACTTTGGGAAAAGCATTTAAAATTTTAAACTTTTACCACGAGTATATGCTCTGATTATATTAATGTGTTGATATATTTTGACAATGGATGAGTAATATCAATATGAAGATGTCAAGGAGTTATTGCAAAATGTTTTACTTGTTGCAAGATACTTTAACTATTGGAATCAGTACACTTTCGGCTGAATCTGCAAATAGATATGAACTAGCATACAAGAGAACCTCTCGGAACTGTCAAAACTGCTGCCCATTGTATGACATCTGATTTTTGCCCTAGAATATTCGGGTGTTTTTCAAATCCCTTAAATTAAAAGTGCACCCGACCCATTGCCTGCCTTACCTGCTGTATGGTGAGAGCTACCACTTCGAAATAATGTTTGAAAAGCGTTTTATTGTAGATTATACATATATTTTATTTCAGATTAATTTAAAAGTTCATATTCAGTGCAACTTATCAAATTAATTTGGGAAATTACGGAACAGTAAGGAACGAGTATATTTGGCGTGCGTGAATACGGTGGCCGAGAGCTGCCATATCGAAATAATGTTTGAAAAGCGTTTTATTGTGGCTTAGAATTATTTTATTTCAGATTAATTTTAAATTTCAAAGTCCTTTTTAGTGCAACTTAAACGCTTTCAAATTAATTTGGGGCACAGGGATTTTGGGGCATACTTCTTCCTTACTGTTCCATAATGTCTCCAAATTAATTTGAAGACGTTTAAGTTGCACTAAAAATGAATTTACAATTTAAAATCAATCTGAAATAAAACATTTCTAATCCACAATAATAAAACGCTTTTCAAACATTATTTCGAAGTGGCAGCTCTCGGCCACCATGCTGCTGATAAAAGACATGAGGGAGACTTTCGGTGACTCATGATTATTTATTACGAATATGACTGCTATTTCTTCGGGGGCACTTATCTAAGCCTTTGAGCGCACGACGGCGAAACGGCGAGTACTAGTATAATTTAATTTTATGGTAAATTTTCGGGTTATATCTATGATTTAAACCCTCTAACCTGAAGGCTCCAAGAAAGACGAATTTGCATATATTGCACGAGTATTGCCGCAGAGGATGCTGGGTAAATTAACTACTCACGTTTCGCTATTTTTCAAGTTTGTTTTTTTGAAACTTTCATTTCTTTCATTTTTCGTTCTTCCGCAATTACCCTTTATTTAAATCTCTCAACAGAATCTAATGTTTATAGTCGTCCTTTTTGGAGGTGGGTGAATTGAATTGGTGGTTGGTGAATTGAATTGGTGGTGGGTGAAAATCATGATTTTTGACTGATTTTAATTTTGATTCATATTTTTATTCGAGATTCCCAACAGGAACTCTTCAACCCAAATTGTAAAAATATATTGCTGATAGAAAACATAAAAAAACGCTGCAACTGCAAAGAAAAAGGTAAATAACGAATAAAAAACTAGATCTTCTCTGTACAGCTGGTAAAATATTCCATGTGAAAAAATTGTAAGCTTTTAATTTACCAATTCGTTATTTCCAATACGTAGACACTATAGATTTAGCAGAAGAAAGTGGTGCCGTGAAAAGCATGAATGAAAGGCCATCAGAGCAGTTCGCTAGTGAATATTTAGAGTATCGGCGAACATATATTTTGGTCGAAGTTAAACGTGAGTGACATTTCAAAATATAGCCATCCGTGTCTAGACCACCACACGTCAGACTAATTACCTCGGGTGGATATTTAATGATGAATTCTTTTTATAAAGGACATCTTGACATAACGACTGGTCACGTTTTCAAGAGTTTTACACCTCTACTGAACGGACTAGACGAAACTAACCCAGACTTCATAGGTAAAGCTTATTTCCCATAATATTGATATTTATACACAAGAATTTCAGTAGTTCATACCGGCCACGATTCAAATGGCTACCGTCTTTTGTATCCTATCATATGAACCCCCTCATTGGCTCACGTCGAACCACTAGTATAGATGAGTAGGTTGTGTTATGTTTTGTTGGATAGTATTTATTTTTTCTAGCGAAAATAGCATCACTGAATCGTGTCGCTGCAAACCGCAGTGCAAAATCTGCTAAACAAAATGTTCAGCAGACACGTCAGGGAAAAGGTGCTTTGAAGACGTCGAAGAACCTAACAACTTCAGTTCCATCAACACGATCCAAGTCAATTATGAATAAGAAGAGACCTTAAACTATTTAAACTTTTTTATGTATACTTATAATTGGAAAGAAACGCTGTTTATGTTAACGTTATGCATTAAGAATTTTTATCAGTACAAGTGACAATCAAGTCGTTTTTATCAGTACAAGTGACAGTCAATTTTTGCTTGTAAAATGTCTCAACTACCACAATATAACAATATCAATTTTTGATAAGATATGAAACATTGGAGTTCAGTAAAGTAAAGGAGGGGTGTCGTTCCCATATGAAATCTTTTACACCCCAGTACAACAAAATTAAAAACACCGTGCAACAGATTAATGTTTTAAAACAATGAGAAATGTCGAGCTTCCTTTTCAAACACGCTGCAGAGACTTGTATTTCGGAAGGTTACCAGTAATATATTTGTCATGTTGAACAACAGTACACAAGTACTTCTGCTTCTTAACATGAAACTGTACATTCCAAGACATGTGCATGTTTCATTGGATGAACTGGTTTCTGGATTATATTCGTTGGGCATAACTTGTGTTATTCCCCATCCTTTATAACACTTTGTAGTCGCTCCATTAAAGTCATTGGTCCATTTTCTGACTTTGATGATAAAGAACCCAGAGAACAAATCGCAGAAGATAGTCCATCGCTTTGGTTTTCAACCTGTGATAAGGTATCCGTAGAAATATCACTGCATTGAGAACTCTGTGTTTCTTTACACAATTCGGACGGTAAGGATTTTGGTACACTTTCTGAACCTGATGATGAAATTTCAGCAGAGCAAGTCGCAGGAGATATTTCTTCAGTTTTGTTTTCAACATGTGATGGGGAGTCCATCGTAATATCACTGCAATGATTACTCTGTGTTTCTTTGCACGAGGCTGATTCCGATGGCGAAGATATATCTTCGTTTGGATCCACATAAGTCACAGGAAGTTCACAAAGCTCGCCCTTGTATTTCGCAAGTTTTGCAGCTAAAGATTTTCTTTTACGTTTTTTCTTCGTCTTTTTAGCTGGAGCCTATACAAAGAATGATGGATGTTAAAAACAGCAAGTTACTGTACACAATACCAGGTGATCTGAACATAATCTGAAGTGCTGGGAAAGGGCTGTGAAGTAATTTCTCGGTTGAAAATTGAAAAACTTATATCTCTTGTCCTTGAAATCTCACTACTTTGGTAGAAAATTTATGACATTGCTATAGTTTTTATAACTTAACATATGCTCAAAATTTCGACTATAGGTTAATATAGAATAATTTCTATTTCGACAACCCCCCACCTAGAAAAATATAAAGAAATCAAGCAAATGCCCTTCGCCTTGAAATTAGTTTGGTTGTTTTCCTTGGATAGTATACCACACAATGCAATTGATATAAACATGATGTAAATTATATTCCGCACATATCCAACAAACTATAATAGGCATGATAGGAAAAACATGTCGCGTGGTCGTGAAGTAGAAAAACAGTGAGTTACCTCATGTGAAGCGATGTGTCTCTTTAAGTTTATCTGCAAAACAGTAAACAATGTTAAAATATTTGTTTAATGCTAAAGGTTAAAATAAAAGGTTGATTTACATTGTAACGAAATGATTTCCCACATCCTTCTACTTCACAGTGAAATCTTAAACCAGCATGTTCAACACGAACATGTTGATTGAGATTGGACCCCTACAAAATAAACATAATTAACAAATACTGTTGAACTATCATTCGAAAAGCAACAAGCTACAACCAATGAAAGTAGATAGAGAACTAGTTTCAGTAGGTTTGGGCAATTACTTACTGTACTATATGTCTTGGAACAGCCTTCATAAGGACAATCATATGTTTTTTTCGGTTCAGGATGAGCCTCTTTGCAATGTTTTTTAAACTGCATAATTATATAAAAAGTTAAATTAACCTTTATTCTAGGCAAACTGACTTCCAACACTCACTCGATGGATATCAATGCAAAAGTGCACCAGGACAGTTTTTCTGCTAAGATATGCCAAAATATTGTAGATCATTACTCTTGAACTACACCCCCCATCAAAATTAACCTTAACCATATAACCAAACCCAGGATATTTGGGTGAGTAATCCAACTCGTTCAAACAACTGAACTACCAGGGATACAGTACACAGTTGCAAGTGCTAAATCCTGACACAACAAACAAGCCAATTTCAGTGGAATAAAACCTCTGTTTATTACCTCTGTTTTGTTCCTGCACACAAGGTCACATGCTGTACAGTGTACTTCTAAAAACAATAAAAAATGACAGTTGAATATTAATTAGTGATTTAGATGGGAATGGTTCAGAAGATCACACCTGAAAATATGCTGCTTTTGTAGAAGTGCAAAACTAACTCACAAACTTTTTTGTGTGCAATACTCAGATTTTTTATGTTTCCATAACTTCATATGGTAAAACCTCCTGTCATACAATATTTCAACTCACTTTTATGTGTTTCACGATGTTTCCTTAATACAGATCGTGACTTGAAAACCATGTCACAGCCCAAAATTGCATTCATACTCTAGAAAACACAAGATCATTGTGACTTTTGCATGTTATAAAAGAAATGTAAAATTAGTTTTGTTTGCATTCAAAGCAAGGGGATGCTCACCTCTTTCATGACTGTACAAATGACGAGCCAAATTTCTTTTTGTTGTGAACACTGATGTACACCCTTCATGAGTACACCTTCAGTAACAGAACAACAGTTAATATCATACAATACAGCATAATAATGCAGAAGAATTTATTTTAAACAAACTTTCATACTTAAGGTATATATCATTATGAATTTCTCTCATATGTTTTTTCAACTTGAATTTCTTATTGAATGCCATCTCACACCCTTCAAATGTGCACTACCATGTAAAAAATATATAAGCAATGTTAAAAAAGTCATTGATATTTTGAAATAATGCAACTCTATCTGTTACACATATAAAATTAATAATAATCTCATGTTTAATTCACACCACAATACCTTGTGTAAAATATGTGTGCTCTGAATATGTCGTTTCATTGTCCTTTCAAATTTGAATTGCTTGGGACATCCCTCTACTGTACAACTGGAAACATAAAAGCATAAGACATTAATTTTTAAGGGATGTTTTAATCAGTTCCTAAGCAAGTTTGAACTTATAGCCTCAAGTGAAAAATATATTCAGGTTTACTTCATGAGTCATAAAGTTACACACAGTAGGTTGATAATGAAATGAGAATAAAAAGTTGCTGGAGTTACTTTGTGTAAAAGTTGTCATGAGAGCTTCAATTTAGAATTTGAGAATTTATAAACTTGCTGAAGTCCAATTTAAACTTATTGCTTGCTTACCTGAGCAGTAAAGTGTTCTTTGAATGGGAATTCATGTGCCTTTGTGCATGTGACTTTGAGTCGAATTTTTTATCACATAGATAACAATCGTAAGGTTTCTATAATATGAAAATCTTATTAGTCATTATTAGTTATCTTATTAGTCATTTCATTGACCAATCAATTCATTGACCGGTCTGACAATTGAATTATTTCAATGTATTAATTTACATTAAAAAATAACAATTATGTTGCATGAAAATGGGGTGTGCGCAAACTTCTATTACAATTCTAACTTAATAGAAGCTAATAGCTAATCTTCGTCGCCGACTCGCCGTCAGGTGAACGTCACTTAAACGACTTTCTACAATACTTTATCGTAGCTTCTTCGCAAATATAAACCCTCACCCACCTCTCCTGTGTGCCTTCGTACATGCTGCTGAAGTAAAGCGTTTTTCTTGAATTCTTTGCCACACGTAGCACACTTATTTGCCACACGAACCATTACGAAACAACAAAATACACAGAAACAAGTTAGAAATGAACCATAATATTTTCAGTTTTTCACTCAATATTAGAGAACTGCGCCGATGAATAATTTTTTATTTCACGTGCGAATGTCGTATCAGTGATGTCGTACTTTAGGATGAGCCCGCATTGCCATGTGCGATACGTCATGTAAGCGCACGAGAAGAAAGTCGTACATTTCTCTTCTCAGTCAGTTCTCACCGCTGCTGATAATTTTTTTTACTTTTTTTTGACATTTAATGTATTGTTTCTACCTTCGATATTCGCGTGTATTTACGTTCGATATTCAATTCTAGTAAAATATTGATAATGTCATCCTACGTGGACTGTGAATGTTGCACTAATAACCACTCAAATAATTACTATCCTACATCTGAAAATCACTTTCAAAACATGTGGTATAGTTGGTGGTTAAACAGTCAGAATGGTACACATGGTGGAACAAATCAATCAGAAAATAATGGTGAAACATGGTGCATCACTTGTATTGAGGAACAAAGATTAAGAGAAGAACGTTTGAATAGATTGACCAAGAAACAGACAGATGCAACTAATGCCAATGTCACTAATTCTATATTACCATCTATTAATTCCCAAATGATCAATGCTAGATGTGACAGAGTAGGATATGTTGATGATCGCAGGTCACAGGATACTTGTGGTATCTTACAATATGAAAGTGAAAATGAAGAAGAGTTTGAAATGGAATTAAACAATGAATTTAAAAAGTTTCTTGAGCAATCAGCTAGACATAGAGAACAAAGAAGTAAGTATAAGGTTCTAAGAGGTTATAAGAGGTTATAAGATTTCACTTATATACATAGGCCAATAGTTTATTATTTATTTAGATAAGCAAAAAGAAGCAGACCTTGCAAAAGCTCAAAAAGATGATTATATTGAAGGTAATGTTGGTTAGAAATTCCTATTTGAAATTTTAATACCCAGTGTCTTTCTTAGCATGGAGCAGTAAATGATTGCTCAACAAATACTTTGTATATGATACCTATTATATAAATTTTTTAAAATATTTTTTAGTAAATGAAATTGCACTTGAAGCAACAACTGTGGCACCAACACAGCAACAAGGTGCTTTGAGAAGTGAAGAAATGAAAATTTTGTATGGTATCTCAGCATATGATATTGAGAGTTTAGAAACTTCACTACAGTTACACTTCAATATGAATGTAGATATGAGACATCCAGTGTTTTGGCCAAGTATCCCTCTAAAGTTTTGATTATAGCATGCATGACATTTTTAACTTTGATTCTTTCTAAACTATACTGTATAATACATATGTTTTAATGTGGAAATTCCATAGAAAAGTTAACTAATAAAAAAAAAGAAAATTAATCTCTTGTTGAATCACTTGTCATACAAGTGCATACATTTTTGGAATAAAAACATGAGGTTAAGTATGTTTTTCCACATTCATACCTAAAATGCCTACGCAACACTTCCTAAAATTAGTACATGGATTTTCAGCTATTTTCTTGTAATTCTGACCTTATAACAGATAATTCTGACCTTATAACATTATAGTGGACTGGCCTATGATTGATTTGAAGACGAACATACGCACGTAGTAGTCAGAAATAAAATGCTCAGCATTACAGAAGACTGGCCAAATCAATTTTATACATGTACTATTTACATTTATGTACAATCATATATTACTAAAGAATGATGAATAAATAGAGGGGAAATTTCAGAAATAAAAGTTAGTTCAAGCTTCCGATTCATCGTTTTTGAGATATTGAGCAGGATCTTTGATGAACTTTGTATCATTGAAGTTGATCTTTTCTGAACACATAGGACAAATACCTTCACCTCCATCTAAAAAACTTTAACGATAAAACATTTTTAGAAGTGCAAGATTTCTCGGCGAAGTTGTTCACCAAAGTTTTTAGTCACAAACCTTTTCAGCTCGGAATACAAAGCAGGGAAATTACAACTTGGACAAGCAGACCAGTCGTCCTTCAGCATGTGTCGTCCCTATAGTGGATCCAGATTACTGGATAAGCGATGTGCATTGAACTACCTCTCTCCCCTAATAGGGTGTGGTCGGGGCTTAGCTTGCATCGACAACTACAGATCTACTTTTAAATCTGTTTTCCGGATTCGTATCTACGTATATTCAAATTTTCGTTTTTCTCTACTCGTTATATTTTCCGGTAGCGGCGAATAGTTTTCTTTGGTTTTTATTGACATTGAAAGTATTGAACTGATAAATCTCTAAAAAAACCACTCACCGTAATGATGCAATATGGGATGTTATTCTTACAGTCAGGACAATCCAGTTTAGTTTGGGGAAGAAGATATTCACAATAAGGACATGCATCACTCGGTTCCTCTTCTTCTGTTTTGTCAGGTTTCCTAAGCAAAAGTGACAGCTTCTTTGAATTAGGGTTGTTAACGTCAGGCTCACTGCGCGAATAAACGTTTAACGACCATAGGTCGCAAATTATGCAAATGTTTAGGAAATTTTTATTATTCTATAATCAAATTAACAACATACATGAGTCTGTCAGTATGACTATAGCAGTGTGTACCTGACAATTTGTTCAATTTTCTTTTTGTATTTCAAGTCAACATCCTTTCTATATTCAGGCCTCATCAACATGGCGGCATAACTGAATGATGAGTTACGAAGTGACGCACGATGACACTCAATCACAGTTGAAGTCAAGATTGGTACAATATCTATAATGAAGAATTACTTTGTAGTCAGAAAAAAACGTTCCGCAACGAGCGGTCTAATCTAACTGAATTCAGAAGACTTTTTAAAAATCCTAGGATCGATAAAATCCTAAGACTCTTGCCGTCAAAGTTGGCAGACTATCTATGTGATACGTCATATTGCAAGTGCAATGTACACGTTATACCGCAAGTGTAATCTACAACGTTATATTGTAAGTGCAATGTACACGTTATATCGCAAATGTAATGTACACGTGATATTGCAAGTGCAATGTAGTGAATGTACAACGTTGAATTGTAAGTGTAATGTACACGTTATATCGCAAATGTAATGTACACGTTATACTGCAAGTGCAATGTACAACGTTGAATTGTAAGTGTAATGTACACGTTATATCGCAAATGTAATGTACACGTGATATTGCAAGTATAATGTACACGTGATATTGCAAGTATAATGTACACGTTATATTGCAAATGTAATGTGCACGTTATATTGCAAGTGTAATGCACCTGATATTGCAAGTATAATGTACACGTGATATTGCAAGTATAATGTGCACGTTATATTGCAAGTGTAATGTACACGTAATATTGCAAGTGTAATGCACCTGATATTGCAAGTATAATGTACACGTGATATTGCAAGTACAATGTAAACGTTATATCGCAAATGTAATGTGCACGTTATATTGCAAGTGTAATGTACACGTAATATTGCAAGTGTAATGCACCTGATATTGCAAGTATAATGTACACGTGATATTGCAAGTATATTGTACACGTTATATCGCAAATGTAATGTACACGTTGTAGAACAACAACACGATTATTTGCAAAATAACACAATAAATTTTCCCTCCTCAAAGATAGAGCTGGATAGAGATTACGAAGTCAATATTTACTTACGGGATGGGAATTTGCTGATGTTGTTGGAAACACGTATCAACATACGGGCACCTTTTAAATGGTCTCCACGTTTAACGTGAACCTGAATGTAAATAAATTATGTAACATATTAGAGGTAACATATGTAACAATGAAATTATACATATTGATACATATATATTCAGACCTCTTTCGTAGATTGGACAAATAAAAAAAGAGAAAGAGAATCTAAGGGATTTCTTTATTTGGACCTACCTTGACCAAAATGTAGCTGTGAAGAATCATTAAATTCTGTTTCATTTCTGTTGGTATTTTGATCTTGTGTTGAAGAAGTTCTAAACATACAGAATCATCATAGAACATATATTGTATTTAACACTATACACTCACGGGTAATGACGGTCTAATCCCTCGGTTGATGACTGTCTTTTTAACATAATTTATTAGGAAAATATTCATTAGCAATACACTTTACTAATTACTATATCGGATAGTGGAACACCAGCTTGGTTGATTTAGTATTATACATGATGCAAAGTGGCCATTCTATTTTCGTCTTTACACTTGAAGATTTTCTTAAACACTCTATATATAATATGTCATTCATTGAATATTTTGTAGGACAAACCTTGATACATTCCAAATAAAACATCGTGAGCATTCCTGTAATTCCCTGCTGATTGATCCTCCCGGGCAATAATGATGGCAGTTTTTGCAGCTTCACGATATTGCTCTAATGCCATGTATATGCGAAACACGTATTTAGCATCCTATAATAAAAAATTGCAAGAATTATTGCTATTTCACGCCATTCTTTTAACATAAAAACAGTTTATGAATACTCGAGATATTCCTCGAAGTATATCTTACCTTGGGCATACCATCAACTTCACCCATAAGATAATCAATCAATTGATGAGTTAGAGCGTCATCCTTGGCCAAACCAACCTGAAATATCGTAATCAAGGTAATATTTCATAAACCCACGGAAACCAAACAGCAACTATATGGTTGAAAAACAAAGTAAAATTTACCGTTTCAATCGCTAGTTCGATTGCTTGACCGTCTTCGCTGGCTGGGCATTTTAACAGATGTTTCAACGCCTGTTTAGATAATAGAATTATTATACTACATGGCTTAGTTTCATAAAATTCGGGGCTCGCGGGGCCTGAGATAGGTTCTCTAAATTTAAATTGGTTTGATATTGTTTTCCATTTTCATTCCAACAAAAATAAATAAGCAATGCTCCGATTGCTCCCATGCAATGCCAACCTCGTACCAAGGGTTTTCCCTCTTGAGGAGGGGAAACCATTGGTACGAGATTGATACAATGCCTGTATGTATGTGATTACATGTGATGCAACACGCATACAAACCTTGCTGTATTGACCAGCCTTAGAAAAGAACTTTCCAGCCAGGAAATGTTGTTTCTTTTGTTCAAAATGTAACGCCATACTGGAATAATCATCTGGGGTACAGTCATCACCTACACACAAAAAACACGTGATTAATTTCGGTTGATAGAAAAATTACCTAATCGAATCTCTTTGCATGTCAACCAACCATGCAAAGGCCGTTTTTCTATCCTTTCATTCAATTTTTAGGTTCTAATGTATAGTAATTAATCCAGTAATAAATACCAATAATTTCGGCATACTGTTCCATTTGATTGTGGGCCTGTGAAGAGGTAATATTTTACTAAATACTATGTTATACAATAAAAATGGCGTAAAGTAACAAATTGCTATTAATACCTGAGCCATTTGAAAAGCCTCGTCATTGCATTTTGACAAAACAAGAAACTGAATAGCAGAGGAAAAATCACCGAGATTTTGAAAAAATCTAAATAAGAACAGAGGTATACATGGTCACTCCACTATGTATAGGGATTGCTTTCTAATTTTGCTATTCCCTGAGGTACATGCATGGAGATTTAAAAAAATTAGCACAGAAAGGTCTTACTTGGCGACCATCTTTGCTCCTTCAACCGACTGGGTTTCTTTCACGACTCTCACGGCCTCCTCTGGATTTTGCAAATAATCCAAGTAAACCCTGCATGCATGAAATGAAGAGCAGAGAGTATGTAAGTGAGCTATAGCACCAATATAGATGTAACAGAGTGTATATCATTATCTTTCGTAAACTGCTTCGTATCTATCACTTGTCGTGATATAGTGACGGGTATATGAACATTAATTGGGATCTAGATCTTGAAGCCTCTGAATGATAGCAGGTTAACATACAGGCTGCCATATTCTCAACCCAAACAATTTTGCATTGAAGAGTGAGGTGATAAAAAGATGCCTATATATGTAAATGTGTAAAGGCTCGTTTCAACTTACGATTTTTACTGCAATTTTATCAACCTCGTTCCCAGGGTCTTTTTTTGCAATTTCAAGTGCGATTTTCTTCTTTTGATAGACGTGAACGAGTAATTAGTTACGAATGCTCTGATATATAAGAGCTTTTATTTGAACATCAGTAACTAGTCACTCGTTCACATCTATCAAAAGAAGAAAATCGCACATAAAATCCGACAGCAAAAATAGCAAGTGTTATCTTAAAGGCCAATCTTAATCGCTTTCAGTTAGAAAGCATCGACCATGGGCGCATACCTTATAACGTTATCATAATCCTTGCCAGCTTCATAAGCCCTGGCTGCTTCTTTGTATCTTCCATCGGCTTCTTTTGCTTTAGCATATTGAATATGAAGTTTTGGAGATGAAATATGAGATAGTAATGAACCAACTTTGTTCCTGATAAATTGAACAAATTAAGATGCTAACATTATCAAGCTCTACCTGGACGGCTTGGAATACAAGTATTTTGACAAAGAACATGCACTAGTATATGTGTACATATGTCATCAGTGCATGGTAAATTCTAGGTACTAACAGCAACTTGCATAAATTAATGATCAATTTCTATCATACCAATTTTTCGTTTTAATATAGACGGTTGCTGCCTTGTCCCAGTACTCTGCTTTTTCATACAAAACTGCGGATTCTCCATATTGCTGTGTTTAAAAACATCATAATTTATTTGACATCGCATATTCCTCAAAAAAAGCACTGAGGCATTTTTCAGCACGCAGGCCTATTGAGATTGAGCCTTCCAGGTGGAAAGTGTATACTCATGACGTGATTATATTTTAAAAAGTAGATGTATATTTGAAAAGCGATCATACCTTAATGTTTTCTAAAATACTTGCGCATTCTTTCTTTAATTGTCGACTTGGGCTATTTGTCGCCAGACCCACACCACTAGAGTGAGAGAAAAGATAATACGTAAGAGACCGAGAGACCAATCATATGATCTTTATAGTTCAACGTAAGGTACACGTCTTGCACAGTAGTGGAAAGGATGAAAAATTTGTGCGCAATGTAGATCCGAGCAAGAACGGCGGGAAAGGCACTGATTCTTTGCGCTCGAGATTGAATAATCATGTAGAATGACTTATTACATTTCATTGTAGGATAAAGGTAGTGGTCGTCAAATGTGAATTGTTATTAATTGCTATTAAAATTGTCAAACTTGCCATTGGTATACCATAGAAATAACCTATCCTTTATATATAGTATTTCAAGCTTCTATGTAGTTTACTCTTCAGATATATTACCGTCGAATATCTCCCATTCTTATAGACATTCTTGCAACACCTCCCATGCATGCGTCATCATGGTTCTTTTCCTAAACGAAGGCAAGAGTGGCCCATTCATTATCATAAGTTTTTTAATCAATATAGGAATCAGTATACATTAATCACACGAATATTCATAATTTGACTGTGACGTCATCAGAGCAAGTGGTTGATATATTAAACTGCATGTTGGCGCAAGAATACTCCAAAACGAGCATACTAAAACAAGAGTATTACTACAACTACTTACTGCGTGTAACGCATGCATAAAAGCAATAAGATTTTCGAAATAAACATACCTCTGGAAGTTTCGTTACCCCTTTCTCATAATGTAATAAAGCGTTGGCATAATCACCACTGAAATGACAAATACGATAATATTATACTTTATAAATTTTAATACCACAGACATGAACAGAGTGGCCCTATAAACCTTTATGCCAATTATACCAGTGAAAAAGCAAAGCATCCTACAGATAGACCTTGCAGTCTCACCTGGTCTAAAAGGTCTGGGGCTGTGACGTAGTTTGCAGACAAAGCTTGTTCATGATTGGTTAACTGGCTGCGTTGCACAGTCTGCTGCCAATCATAAACATTCTTTGTCCGCAAATTACGTCAGTTCACAGACTCTATACATCCCAAACCAATCCCCAGATTTCTTGCTGAAGAGCGACCTGCCAAGCGGGCCTGGAGATGCACTCCACACAAAATAGTTTTTGTACCATTTCCAGGAATTTAAAACTTAAATTAAAATGCTTTCATACATATTTCATTTTACAATCTATACGTAAAATGGTACAACATACGTGAACTCCAACTGTTGTGCATATTCACGAGAGATAAATGGTATTTGATCAGGAGCAAGACTCTTGGCCAGTTCTAATGCTTGGTCCCAATTCAACAAGTCTCGACGCATCTGTAACAGCAAGCACATGGCCTCAGTATAACGTCTTTACGGACATCACAAAACTATCACTATTAAAACTATCACATTTCGTTGGAAGGCGCAAAACTCGCGCTCAGATATTATATAGAGATCTGTGGCTAAGATGAGCAGGCGAGCGAGCAATATATATTAGTGCACATTTTGTGCTATTGTTTGTTACCAACAACGCCGTTTCGTACATACAAATAGACACAGAACTACTGCCTACTTACCTCCAATGCTGCTGAAGGATTCGTTGAGGCCATAAATAATTCCTAATTAAAAAACCACATTACAACTATGAGGCACAATGTACTACGCATGCGCCTCGCCAGCGTAGTAAACTGAAAATGTTGTAGACTCGTGCAGGTACCTGGGCTAGATTGTAATTCTCCATAAACATGGCAATGTAACCAGACAAGAGATTTTTATCTTCTACATCCTACATTCGGAAATATTCATACATGAGAAGCTCCGAAACAGACTGTAAATTGCAAAGTCAAACAGACATCAATCAATCAAACTACGCAGTAGTTTGCGCACGAGCAAAAAAAATACCTTGACTTCGTCTAGTGACAAAACCATCCCAACATCCTCCATCTTTCGAAAAACTTTAATTGCTGTAAATGAAACAATTTCATAAAATATATGTGTTACCCACTCGCAGGAAGTAGTCGAAAAATCTCTCTTGAGGCAACTGAAAGGCCACCGTGTGCAAATGTTAATTGTCTTTTTTCTAAATATTATTTGTAACAGAGGATTAAAGTTTCAAAGATGAAAAGTTTTTTAAATGTTTCCAAATGAAAAATTCAAAAAGGTGACTGATTCGTTGGAAGAATTTATCTCTAGGTCAATGACGTATACGTAATAACTATACATTACACACCTAGTTCGATCTCTAAATGTTCTAAAGCACTCTTAGCAAGATCCATCCAAGTATCCTTCTTATCCACCACTCTACATATTGCCCACGCCTCGTTAAACCTGGGAATCATATAGAAAATAGTTTATACAAGTTACCGAACCATCCATTCACTCACTATAACGCTCTTTATATAAGCGCGTGATATGTTTTGCAATTTTACTGTACCTTTTTAGAGTTAAACACTGTTTGAATGAATCCAAAAGCTGCAAAATTTATAGAGAAAAACACAGTAAATAACTCTTCACGAAAGTGCAAAATTGACCGCCTTTAATTTCTCTCATCAATAGACGTTTGTTTCCATTTTGGGGAAGGCTATAAATTACAAGTATTAAAGTAATCCAGTGATCACATGCTAATCCTCTATATCTTCACCTCGGAAACAGCAACATCTTGTGGTTTCTGAAGGAACGAGTGGCTGGATAAGCGTAGTTCTGCTGTCTTTAAACAAATAAGAATATGTTAATATACAAAATACAATCTCGGCAAAATACAATCAATGGCAACCTCTTGATATTCAACGTTGAATTTTCAAATTCATTGCATACCTTCCCACTTTGAGTCTGACAAGTGAGTTCTCCGTTGTACAGAATAAGAGGAAAGTGACCGAAGGGAAGTTTTGTAGCACCTGCTATTATGCATCGAGAACCTGGAGCGAAAATGATAGAAATTAGAAAAGCAACCTATTGCCACGTTTTTTTCAAATTTCGAACTTTATCAGAGGTTTTTCTAAAAACGATGCTTGAAAACGTAATGACGCACAAAACTCTTTGAAAGTACTCATGCAGTAATAACACGACCAATTAATGTGAGTGATTTTGATGCAGTTTACCTTGAACTGTCTCGCGGTAAAATATATATGTATAGATATTTTCTTCATCATATGCACAGAACACGTCCTTTACAAAGAAAAAAAATTCTCAATTTAACTTAGATACTCTAATATTCACATGCTTTCAATCTACTTTCTCACCTTATCAAACGAATAACTTTCCCAAACAACTCCGATTATGTTGGGTGAAAAGTCAGGAACTTCAAAAGTAGTATCATTAGCCTAAAACAAGTTGATGATAGATCAGTATTATACTATTATTATCCCACTTGTGCTATTATTAAACTAAAAAGTTGTAATGAAGGAAGGTTAAAAGGCCCTATATCTTTCATCGCTGCAGGCTATAGCAGAGACACTACTGCATGTCAAATCGTTTGACAGTATGTTTTGTTCTAACAAAAAGAACTTGCTGATATAGAAACAAAAAAATAATCGCCACTTCTGCTTACCGGACAGTAAATATAACCGTCGCTTTTATCATCCAAGAAAAGGAGTTTGGTACCACTTTGATCCACAAACAATTTACGAATACCTGCAAACAAACAAGGAAAATAATACTGGATATTTCAAACTTCGTGTTTAAGACGAACTTGATGTATATGTGCAACATGTATATGAACTTGTGAGTATGAAAAACACTAACCAACAACGTGTCGAAACTCATTAACAAATTTCCAGTCTTCGATGAAGAAGTAGAACAAGGAACCAGACTAGAAGGTAAAAAAAGAACCCATGACCACGCAATCAACGTACGAATAGTACATATCAATGGTCTGTATCGAAATATACAGCGAAAGGACTACAGTTTCCAATACATAGTCAAATGTTCTAGGTTAGAACAATGATATAAAATGTGAGATGTTAAGCGTAGAGTGATAATCGCTTACATCTGTTGCATAAATTAGGAAATCTGGAGTTAAGCCAAAACAAGTGATATTTCCATCGGTTTTCTTTTCAGGAAATAATCGGGTTTCTCTTGCATCATTTCCATCCATGCCATCACTTTCGATCTAACGAAGATCAAATCATCATAATCAGAACACAAACCACAGATTAGCGCATGCTGATGTTGATGCCTTCCAGAGAGATTAAGGGGCCTCTCGGGGACCTTTTTGCTAAGTACACAGTTCACTTCTATACTTAATCGTCAATTTTTGTCCGTGCGTGCTTGATAAAGCTAATACACCCGTAAATATCTTGTGCGTGCTTCATGAAGCTAATACACTCGTTTCCAAACCACAAAATTGGGTCTAGTGGGCTCACGAATACAGACAGTTCTATTAGTGATTAAGAAGGTGCTTAATGCTTTATTATCCTGGATAGATAATCCTTGGTAGACTTGTAAGATCTGTTTTAAATACTTCACTTACCAAATGAAGTTGAATACGATTGTCAAACATTACTGCAGCATAATCTGCATTTAAACACATCTTCTTGACAGTGCCAAGATATTCCTTATCTTTCTGAGGCTCAACTAAAGTGAGTTATCACAATTATTTTATCAGAATTTAATTTAGACAATAAAAATTAAAGTGTGAAATGTCCAAATGATGGTATGTGGTTATGAATACGATGTTGTTGAAATTATGTAGAAAAAATTAACAATTCATAGAAATATTATATACTTCGCGTAGATGTGTCTTACGAGTACTAACACTCCGTCTTTGCTCGAGTTTACAGGCACGCACCTGTTTGGTTAAAGACGTAAAACCACGCACGATTATTCATCCCTACACCCATATGATAAGGACCGAGAGCGAGAAATGTTGGTTCAATAGACAAGTCAACCATGACTGGTCTTTCCTAGAAAGTTGAAGTTAACTCATTGTCAACAGTACAGTAATGCAACAACATGCAATCAACTTGTTATTACCAACCTGGTTTACGCTGTCGACGATTGTGACCTAAACGCAAAAACACGATGATAAATTTATCGAAAAATATTATTGAATGGAAATTGTACTAAATGGAAAATAATGTTCACATTAAAACGTTGCAATGTATGTAACAAATTCGTTATAAAAAATTTAATCTATTTCAAATATTTACTATACAGTACATACTAGTGGGGAGAGAAGATTGTGGTCGACTAAAATATGGCTCTGTAAATCCATGCTAGTGCAGTTTTACCTGCATGTGAATTACAAAACTATTTATACTGATGGGCAGTGTGCACAGCAGATATACTGTTATTGCGCAATACCTCTCGCAATGATGTTAAATACGCAAGTCGAGTTTGATGAGAGTCTCCAAGAACTGGCAGCTTGGTCAAATAAACATGAATTGCACCTAAAAATTGAAAAATGACAATACAAGATGTGTTTAGAGAAATAATATTAAGTATCGAAGGAAGTTGAGCAAGTAGGAAAGAAGAGATGACTAATACGTAACTCTTTACCTTTCATTGTACTAACTGCAAGAAGTTGTCCATCAGCTGTCCATTCAATCTTATCAAGTGATCCTAAAGATGTGAAGATTTTTGAAATTGTGCTATACGTATGCTTGTGTTAAGATATCTGGAACATTCAACTTAACCCGTGTTATTTCAAGATTAATATAGATCACTTACCTCCAGCATCTTCAATGGTAATTATCGAGTATATTTCTTTCATTTCCGTTAGATCATGGATTTTGACACTGTAATAAGAAATATAACAAGATGTTACCTAATTGGAAATACAACATGTGATACAGCATAAAATAGCCAGATATTACTCATTTTCTTAGCTATGACAATAACGCGGTCTCCACCCTATGCATCCCAGGTCCATGCATCATGCTAGCCGGATAATGACACATTTACAGAATAATTTTTCCATTATTAGGATATTCGTTTGTAGGAAATATAGCTACTTAGTAAAGCAGCATGTTTTCTTGGAGGAATATTTGAAAGCTATGTAGTGAACATGGTATTTTTGTTTCCTTTAAAGTTAAATATGTCCATAGGTAGGTATTACCTGCTATCCCCACACGATGCTGCCTTATTCAGTTCAAGTGAGATTGCTATATCTGTGAGAAGATCTTTGTGGTCACGAGTCTGAAATAATTCCTGAGAAAAAAATAATTCAAAAACTTCATGCAATAGTTCTTCATTTAGAGACGGCATTGCACATGCGCGTATCCAAGTTATGGGTGTTTTTGCTGATACAAATTGTCGACTGTGTCTGATGCATTGGTGCATGCTTGTGGGGTCTTTATAGGACGTTTCATGTAAGAGACATGCGCCGCTTGGTGAATTAATGAAACTTAAATTAACAATAACTTTTCTTCTAAAAATTTGCACCATAAATTTCATTATTACAGTACCTGTCCAATTTCCTTCATATGAGTTGAAATAACAACAAAATAACCACTGTTGAAACCTATCATTATATAACCATCGCCGAACCTAAGTCAGGCAGTAGATCAGGCATCAGGAAAAACAGTCCATTATTATTGAGATGAATTTCAAAATACATGGATGTAATAAGGTCGACAACTTACCATTTGTTAGTTGCAATATTTCCACTTGCCTGGAGGTTAAAAATTATCGTATGGTATGCTTGAATGTTCGAACCTCGGTAAAGAAACGAAATGAAAGCAAAGGAGAATATGAAATATAGACCTGAAAGCGAGCTAATGGGATTGTCTGGATCATGAATATTGAAAAGAAACAATGTTTTCTTGCCAACAATGGCGCTGACCTATATCCAAGATAGAGAAAGATTACGCCTACTGTATTTTTCTCCACCGGCAGCACTTTCTTTATCACACACGACGATTCTTAAACTGAGAATTTTTATACCGTTTTCACCATTCGAATTCTTTCGTCTGTTTTCATTTCTGAGAACTGTATTGAAGAGGGATCTGACCTCAAAGATGTCTAAAATTAGAAATATGTGCGAAGTATTACGATTAAAAGAAGTATATGTACATTGACGTATTCTTTGAACTGCATGTTTTCGTTGCTCTCACCTGTCGAACAGTATCACCATCAGTATTAGAGATTGTTAAAGACTTGTCTTCTGAACCCAAGCCAGCAAATTCTACATATTGTTTTAGTAGATATTTGGATTAACCCGTGGATTAACTTTATCGCATAAAACTACAGGGTCAGAAATCATGCTCTTGGGGAGCCAGGGCAAATTCGGATTAAATTTCTGTCAATTTTACTGTATTTGCTTGCCCTCTGAACAATGACTCGAAAATTCGTAAATTAAAATGAAAAATGAATCCTTGAACCTGGTTTAAATTTGACCCTGGTTTAATATAACGGTATCCATGCATCGTACCTCAGACGAGGCTGAACAGTATCATGCACACGGTACCTCAGTATTCCAAGCTCCCGCGACGATTTTTTTTGTATGTTTACCAAGAATGGGAACTTTCCTAAATAATAAATGAACGGCGATGAAATTCTTAAGACGAAACTTTGCATGGAAATATCTTGAACGTAGAAATGAGTCAATAGTGACTCAATACAAATTGTAATATCTTTCAAATGTATCATGGTATAGTAACAGTATATTGACAGTAAGGCAGTCTATGTCCGCCTATGTGCACATGAGCGTCGTTTTCGAGCGTTTTCAAAAAAAAATTTCCGTTTTATTGTTTAGACGCTCTGTCCAAACGATCGAAGAAAGTATGCCTACGTTTTGGGATGAAACGAATGTGAAACGCTCGAAAACGTTACCATGTGCACATAGCCAAGTTTACTTACTTAATTATGATGTCTAGCTAGGTTGAAAAGTCACTTTGTCCGCCGAATGTATTGAAAACAATGGATATTAGGCTGAAATGTCTAATTATCTATTCTTCCTGGGAAGTGCGATGTTTGACCTAGGTCTATATAGGTGACTTCTGCTGGGAAATGTTTGCATATTTATTTTAATAATGTATGTAACACTTGTTATTTCAAGTACCTTGATGTTTGTGGTTATGATTAAGAGATTGCCTTTGAGAGACCCTATAATGGAGATCACATAGCTGCTGGTTGAAAAAATGAATACATGACCTGAATCCAAACATACGCTAGAATTTACATACCAATACCAAGCTGACCTCCAACCATCGACCAGGCGAGGAACGTTAGAGTATCCCTAATTGCATAAAAAATACTTTACACTTAAACCAAGGAGTTGACAAGTCATTTTGGAAAGTAGTAGACACATGTCCAGAGAGCGTGTTGTTTTGTAAATGATGAAAAAATCTAAGTGACGTTGTAATAACATTGAAACATTTTTAAACAATAATTTGTATTTATAACAGTGATAAGCATTAACCTGAAATGATCAGGTCAAACCTAAAATTAGGAAAGTCAAAATAATTGTCACGTAATCTACCTTAGGCCACTTTCCAGTTGGTTAACTTTTCTTGAGTTTGCATCCCATAAATAAATTACACTTAATAAACACAATCATAAATTAAATTTACACTGAAACAAAGGACACATGTGTGGTACATGCAGGAACGGGCAGAAGGTGAGTAATATGTCAAAAGGTTTCCTAATGAGCTTCCTTGTCTATACAAGCAACATTTCAAGTTAAATAGCTATTCTCCGAGCTGATTGAGGCTAAAAGGGATCTGGAACAATCTTTCATAGGCTTTCTGTACCATGTTTTCCCCAACCAGGAACAGACTGAGCATTTTAACCCATCTAGAACCATATAATGAAAGTTATGAAATAGTATGCATCTGACATGATATATTTTTACCAGATTTATTATCATGTATTATCCCCAATGTATCTCCTTCTTTATCCCATGCTAAACCAGTACATAACCTAGAGGAAAGGTACATAAATCAGATAAGAATCAGCTGCAGAAATTAGTAGTAAACAGTTTGTATATACATATCAAACCCTACCCAGGCAAGTTTATTTCATCAACTAACTCTCCATGGCGATCTATGATGACAGATCGATTTGCACTAAAAAAGTTAAATTAATAAATACAAAATTTAGTCACCTGCACAAGTTGAACAAAGGATCTATGAAGGAATGCTGCTGTATACTTTAAGGATATTAGGTCAAATAAAAATTAAGGAGAAAGGTATCAAAGTGCTGCTCATGTTTATCTATTGACCATGGTTACTGTTTTTGAGAATTTTCAAACTTTACAATTTTGATGACCCATTAGTACGTGATAAAAACCATAACAGATACAGTACATATGGTGTTATAACTTTCTTATAGTACTAATAATAAAGTAGATTTTTTATCAAGGAGAAAGTTGCCTACCCAGCCGTAGCAAGATAATTTCCCTGTTTATTTTGCCATTCATATTTTATAAAACCACCACCATGGACTCTTTCTGGCACACTAAACTCTCTTAAAAAGAAGAATTTGATGAGAGACATATATATAGTGAAATAAGAAATATCCCAGGCCCAGATAATCATGTTACTAGCAGCAACAAGGCAAGAAATCCAGCCCGTAACTTATTCAGTAGTTCACACCTATTAAAGAAAATTTGGAATGTCTTAATTATAGCAAACATTGCAAGTGTAAAGGTGCATTATAGTAAAATCACAATGAATACATCAAATGCATCTAAACACCAAATATTCTGGTTGTTAGAGGATAAATATTGCCAGCATAGTATATTAATTATGGACAGGCAGTAAGCATAAATATTGTAGTAACAGACGTTATAAAAGACTAGCATTGTGCTTCTTGATGTTGTCATCACTTTCAGTCTAACAACTAAACAGTCACATAAAATTATTCATCCTGTGACCTGTGGTTATAAACCTCTGCATATTTTTATGAATAATCACATATTTCACATAATTTTACAACTTTGTCTATAGTACGTAACAGGCTAACATCTCCTGGATTCAATGTTCTAAACATCTGTGTTTTAATTAATAATATACCTCCATGTCGTGAATGCAGCTCGGGAGAATTCTAACAAAGCATTTCAAAAATGCTAATCTGTTATTAAAAGATCCGTTGATGTCTTGGTTGTCAAGATACGCTTTATGTGTTAAAACAAACTGTATAATTACTTTTTCGTACAGAATTTTTAGGATTATAGCAAGGTTAAGACGATAAAATACACACTTTACTGCAGCCAATTACGTATGACAAAAAAAACACGAGACTCATGTAACATAGATACGGTAGAGTGCGGTACCTGCAACTTTTATACAGTTAAATTATTAATGTCCATGCCTTCAGAGCTCGAACGATCAAGTGTTGTCCGTCCTTTACACAAAATAGTTTAATGCCATCTTCTTACCTTCATACTTATAAAGTATTACCGCCAATAAATGGGAAATGTAGAAATTATTCTTGCTGTATGCATCAATCAGACTGAATTAGTGTTCTAAAGTAACCGCCATTTTGAATGTTAGTGTTTGCAGGGGGATGAAACGTTTGTACGTACGTCTCTATGGCGACATAACTAGAATTTTAGAACACTCTTAGATTCTCTTAGATGGAAAACTGTGTAAGCACTGTAATGGAAAGTGCGAACGAGCAGTCGTAGAAGTGCGGCCTAGAGAGGGATAATCGAAACCACACCTTTCTCTCCCACATCTTCTTTCTGTACCCCAGTTGAGGAAGACAGCACTCAGCATTGCCCCTTACAGTACCGCCCCTAAGCGAAGAAGGTCGTCAGGGGAACAGCCCTAGAGATCGTGTTTCATTCATTCCATTACTTCTAAAGGCAGTGGATGAGGCGGCTAATTTCAATGTAATTATCCCAGGGCAAAAGGGCCCAACATAGTACCGATGGCACCGTGAATGTGCGGGTGTGCCCTCTCCCACATAAGTATAGAGTATAGGGGACTCTATTTGGTTGCCATCTCAGCCTATGTTCTGAATGGATTTCCGCTCTATAGATTTTGCCGGAGAGGTATATTTTTAAAAATTTTAGTATTTTATCTAAACATTTACAGGCTTTATAATATCCCTGTTTAGAATGTGCGTTTACCAATTTCAAGAAACTACTATCGTTTCTTCTTGCATTCTTGGATTATCATGAATACGACATGTTCTGACTGCATGTTAAAAATTATCGTAATATTCTTTTCACAATTAATGATTCTTTTCATTATAAAAATATACAATTACCGTTTCTCTATTTTATACCGATAACTTTTCTCGTTACATTTTTTTTTTATTTCAGACGTACGAATGAATGCAACTGGAAATCAGGTAGGAAGCGATGATCGATTATGACATTATCTCCATTTCGTTGGAAATTGTAACTGACGAGCTTTCAGCCCATATCGTTAAACTGTCATCAAGGTTCAGATTTTATTTTCTCTACTTTAAAACCTTTAAAGCATTTAAAGCAAACATAAACCAATCAAATGCCTTAACTTTGTCAGATTGACCAATCACAGCGCAGTAAGTCAGCGAAAGTTAGAGCTAAGTAACAGTAGTGAAAGTGAAATCAGAGCCTTGCTGTTATATAAATTTCACTGACTGTAAATTAATTCGCATATATGTACAATTTTCTTTCACATTAAAACCTTGTTAAAGTAATTGGGAAGTTTTCAGTAATTAAATAATCATCATTAAATACCACGACGACATTCACTTCAAATTCTGAAATGCAAGTTAGATATGAGGTTATAAACTTAATTACTTAAACACTACGGTCATTCAAGATAACATTACGAATACGAAATTACGAAAGTATATAAACATGCAGATATGGAATTAGACGATAAAACATTACAATGAGCATAGTTCGCGGGCATGCAGGAACGTGCATGTAGTTGACAGCCCGCTGTACGTATCTACCAAATACTCACCAACTTTGAAGTTTGGTGTAGCCAAAGAAGGGCAAGTAAATAATCTTGGAAACACCATATAAATTGGAAGAGGAAGTTTCGTACACACATTTCCTTCCCCGACCTGGAAATTAACAAAAAATGTCATAATTATGAATCTTCAATCGTCTACGAAAATACATACATGTCATCGTCTTTACCTGAATGTTCTGAATTTCCGTAGCTACATATATAGAGATTAAAAAATGATAAATTTAGTTTATAATAATAAATTTAGATTATAAATGTTAAACGAGAAATGAACTTTCATTTCGCATTCATTTCGATGTGTGAACTTTTACCCCGACTTCAAAGCCTAAATTTTGGCCATTTTTAAAACCTCTTGAAAAATCTTCTGCGACGTATAATCAAAATCCTTATAGCATACTTAGAAATGAAATATGCATAGAGCTAGTGGAACTCATGGAACTTACAAAACTGCATAAATTTATTAAATATAGGACGAAATACCGTCTTTTGAATATCCTTCAGCACAACCTGTTGCAAAGACGAAAATAAACTGGATAAAATAGGAGCAAATAATCGATTTCAAAAATTACATCATAAATGACAGAAAAGCGTTTTTCAACGCATTCGTGTCGTGACTACAATATAATGCTCACTACTTACCGCATGTTTCAACTCTAACTAACTGCAACTCGATTGATTTAATTGGTAATTCTGAGTTTACAACGGTCACCTGTAAATACAGAAGCATTTCGATCAAAAAAAGTATCATGCACAAACACAGCGGAAAGGTAAAAGGTCAAGGGGAACTTCGGGTAAAAGGACTTATACTATAGCTCTGTCGCTAAGGAAAAAATAATAGGCGTGATATTGCAGAGTAGAGGTGGAAATCACAGGTTACTTCGTAAATCTGAGAAAACGCAAGTGAATTGAAACTGCAGCGCATCTCAATTTTTACACGGTATAACAACGCCAACAGTATGTTACTTTCAAAACAATTTGGGTATGGGAGTACCACCCAGGTAAAATTTCCCTATGTTCGAGAAAGGTTGAATTTAAAGTACAAAAAGAATGTAACTGAGTTACTAAGGAAAAATTTCAGCGACCCTTGGTGCATCTTTAAATCACCTATTGGCAGGTATGAATCATAGATACTAAATGGAATAGCTACTTTATCTGCAGATTCGAGGATGTGCAATGAACAGTAATGAGTAACTCCACTTACCTCGCCTGTGAAAGGTTTTGTAATACAGCAAGAAGTTGAATCCAACTTTCCTTTTATCAAAAATGAGGGAACTTTTGTTTTCTAAGTTAGAAAAACAATTATTTATTAGAAATGCTTGTCTTTTAACTAAAAATGCTTGCCGCTGGTGTACAACGCTGATTTAATGTACAAAAAGGTCAAGCCTAATCTGAAGCATGCTGTAAGCTTATTTTCAACCTCAAACTCCAGAAATTGTTGTTTGACTCCCCATTGTCACCACTACAGTTTTACATGAAAATTGACATTTGCTTCATAATTGTTGTAACAGACATACCACCTTAACATTTTCAAGTGAATCAGGTGTAATTTTGAACTCTAGTTGTTTTGCTGCTGCTTGCTTTGGAGAATTACTCTGAAGAGAAAACAAGATATATGCATAAAGTCAGAGCATTAGAAAAATAATTAGTAAAATGAATTAAATAATAAAATATATCAAATTGAAAAGCTTGAATTGTATTACATGTCAGGTCATGGTGTTTCATTGACTTTCCTCGAAGTGAGGTAGTGATTGCAAATCATTGTGACTAGAGGATAATATGTACCTTTGTATACTCCACAATAAATTCACAGGTAGCCATTAGATCTTTACTCAACATTGGACGTTTCATTTCACAGCGAAGAGAGTACTAATAAAAAATTATATAATATACAGGGTGTATCAGAAAAAACTGGAAGATTTTAAAATATTAAAAAAACTATCATTTTATCAAAATATCTCAAAAATATACTTACGTCTAAGTATTTTAGCATCTTCTGGCTTATCTAACAGTAAAAGCTATCAGAAAAATTAACCTAAAAAAGCGGGAGAACGGTTTGTAAAAGCCTCATTTTTAACCGCTTGCGCAAAGAAAATGAGAGGTTCAAAATCCAAGTTCATTTAAAGAGATGAAAGTTTGGACTCTTTTGTGCAATGTATTAAAATTTCAGGAAATTTGATAAACATTAAGTCCGCCGTGAAACGTTTCAAAATTGGACTTTTTTCCGTTTACTCCGCTCTCGCGTAATCTTTTTTCATGCAAGAATGATTACATGCATGAGTGATGGTTCGAATGACGTACTTAAGCATAACTAACAATGAATACTCTTGTTTCATTGTTTTATTTAACAAAGAGTTCTGGTAATTACACCTGGAGAATGCAAAAGTAGGGCAGAAGTTTGCGTGCAAAGAAATGGAGGACATGTTGAGAACTAACAACAAATTTTTTAAACTCTGCTCTTGTTTGCAATTGTGTACTGTTTGACGTTTTTGTGTATTTTATTTTTAACAATAGCATTATTAGATACAGCATCAATGTAAGGAGGTATAACAATAGGATTGTAAGTACGTCATTCGAACCACCACTCATGCATGTAATCATTCTTGCATGAAAAAAGGTTACGCGAGAGCGGAGTAAACGGAAAAAAGTCCAATTTTGAAACGTTTCACGGCGGACTTAATGTTTATCAAATTTCCTAAAATTTTAATACATTTCACAAAAGAGTCCAAACTTTCATCTCCTTAAATGAACTTGGATTTTGAACCTCTCATTTTCTTTGCGCAAGCGGTTAAAAATGAGGCTTTTACAAACCGTTTTCCCGCTTTTTTACGGTTAATTTTTCTGATAGCTTTTACTGTTAGATAAGCCAGGAGATGCTAAAATACTTAAACGTAAATATATTTTTGAGATATTTTGATAAAATGATAGTTTTCTGGACATTTTAAAATCTTTTAGTTTTTTCTGATACACCCTGTATACTAACAGGACAAAATATATCATATTTATCTATTTGAAATGTTGAAGTATGCAACAAACAATCAGATTGGTTGTGCATCTATTATCTGGTAGAATCCACTTTGCTGTGAACATATCATTTTAGTCAGATGGAGGTTTTTGTTGGCATGGAAATTTGTGTGAAAACAAAACACACCTGAATGTTAACAAAGACTCCATGGTAAGTTTCATATAACTGTTTGTTCATCTTGCCTGTTAGTGGAATCTCAAAGGGCAATTCTGTCTTTCCAGCAGGCGTGGAGAGTCAGAAAAATATACAGGTCATTTAAATCTTTTGAAAGAAACACATTATGAGGCACAGTGGTTGATGTGCCTCATGACATATGCATGATATATATATATATATATATATATATATATATATATATATATATATATATATATAAATATAAATAGAAGAGTTCTATTAGCGTACCCAGAGTGCTCAATACCGTTAAGTAGAGCGAAATAAAACAAGTAAAAGACACGGTTTTCTGTGGTTTATAGCATACAGTTCTGTTTCGTACAGGACTAGCCTGCACTCCTCAGTGCTATGAGGAGTGCAGGCTAGTCCTGTACGAAACAGAACTGTATGCTATAAACCACAGAAAACCGTGTCTTTTACTTGTTTTATATATATATATATTAATATATATATATATATATATATATATATATATATATTCATACAGACAATCTGAATGCTAATTAACAAACAAATAACACAAACAAAATACACAACAAAATATATAACTAAGGGAATGGTATAATTTTCCTGCTTTCTGTATCTCCACTGTTTGATTAACCAAGGTGATTGGCTTGATTGAGTTGTAAAATGCCTCAAAAACCCCAACACTCTTCGCACTCAGCTGTAGGTTCACAATCCCATCCATTACCAAACTGATCCCATTGTGAGAAAGGTCTGTCTTGCTTTGAACAATAATTACACCTTGAACTTTTTCCTGGAAGAAAAGGATTTCAACAATGAGGTTGTTTGAAAATTTCAGAATTTTTAATATTTTATAGAATAAAATTACATGTACACACAATGGGATTCTACATTCTTATGTCCCTGCTGAAAATATATAAAGTAAAATATCAACATTTTAAAACCTCTTGTATCAATTTCCAAGCACTGTAGAAACCAGGGAACTGTCTACAGATCTACCCCCTCTTCCCCTCCTATGGTCAATTCAGGTCAAACTTGTCAAAACCAGCAAATACCAAAATTTACTACTAAGAACAATGCCACATGATTCAATATATATATTCACATATTGAAATTACCTCAGCATGGTAGATCTTATTAGCTCGCTTCACTTTAATGTCCAATGTGGCCATGTTTGCTGTTTTCAAGATCTTTTGCGTAATTCGATTGGGTCCTCCCCCCTGGAATTTTCACCCCCCCGGAATTCAGACTCGGAACTCGGTGTCCTCGCGAGAATCACGAAGGATTGGGGGGGGGATTCTGCATAATTTAATATCTGGTGGAATTTCATGTCTTGTGGTTAGGTTTTATTCCATTACATGACAAAATGCGAAGGTATGTCTATTTGTTAATGCGTTTTCTGATGATCATGGCCTTCTGGATTTATTTTATGCGTTGCTCATAGCACTTTTATTATTATTTTTTTCAAAACAGTGGCAGAA